>NC_046156.1:206425690-206713190 GCF_011064425.1 Rattus rattus | reverse complement strand
AATGTGCTAATGGAATTTTTATTTTAGTCAATATTACCTCTAACACATGACCTTATTTCTATAAATTTGCCGACTATCACAATGCCAACACAAAGTGACAGTAGGATGATGTTTAATATCTTAAAACTGGAAAGAATTATTAGTTTGCCCAAAAAATAGCAACAGTGATATTTTATATTCTGAAGATTTAGCAATTTTTGAAGAATTGTTCATAAACTCACTTGATTTTGGATGATTTTCTTTAGGTGCAATGATATAGTATGGTGCTTTCTTCTACCCCACCTAAAGAATATACTTGTAAAGAATCACAAGTCATACTAGATGCTGTATGAATATTAATAATATATAGGAAATGGAAATTTAAGGGCAGATAATGAATGCAGACATTTGGATACCATTAAGAATGCCCAGGACTGGAGGGATGACTTAGTGATTAAGAGCATTAACTGGTCTTCCAAAGGTCCTGAGTTCAATTCCCAGCAACCACATGGTGGCTCACAACCATCTTTAATGGGATCTGATGCTTTCTTCTGGTGTGTCTGAAGAGAGTGATAGTGTACTCGCACACATTAAATAGATAAATAAATCCTTTTTAAGCAACACTTATCTTTAAATAAAAGTAAAAGTTAAAAAATGGAATGCCCATTTTTACTTTCATTTCAACTTCCTTGCTTTTCTTCTTGCTATAGAGTTGGATTTTGTCAAATACTTCAGACAGATATGCCAGGTCAAAAAGGTCAGAACACATTGAGAAGACAGTTTATTCTTTCTAGTCCTTCCATAGTCAGCAAACTGCTTGAACAGATACAAAACGATACGCAATAATATCTTCAGCACAGTTGTAAATGTAAAGTCAGGCAACAAATCAAAGAATGAAGCCCTAACTGAAGGTACTATGTGAAAATCAATATTGAAAGTCCTGTGCAAGGCTTCGAGAATCACTTAGAAAGAGCTGAAATCTTAAGAGTTTTAGCCTGTATATCAAAATCATATTATATACTATTATATATTTAATAAAATATATATTATATGTGTAATATCAATTTATTCACATAGCTGTCAGTTACTCATAGACGGCCAAGTGTTTCCTTTGCTTACTGTATTTTAATACTATTTTTTTCTTCCCATACAAGAGCTACATATGCGAGCTCTATAACCATCATATTCAACTTAAGCTTTTAGTAAGATGTACCTTACTATATTTCTATCAGAGTCATGTATAAGCTACCAGAAAGTCACTCAGTAATGTGGTTTGTTGAGAAGTATGTACGCCCCCCTCATCCCTTCCCCGAGCCCACCAATAACCTAAGGCTCGGATGGGCCAATGACCACTGTACTTTGATTAGAGGTTGCTGAGTTTGCAAAACCACTGTCAATATTTCCCAAGAGAGGGCTAGCAACAAGCCAGTCAAGAGTAAAGAAGAATTGAATTGCCATTTAAGCATTATTGATGCCATTCCTTTAAAAAAAAATCTGTAATTTTTTTGCTTAGATTGGCAGTCCTAAAATGCAGTATAAGAAAGAAGAGATTAGAACACAAGCCTCAATAAAGAACAAGGAGGAGGAAGAGGAGGAAAGTGGGGGTAGCAAGAATGAGGGAAGAAAAGAGAATATCAACCTATAATTTTTCTCCTTTCCATTTTTACCATCCTTAATAAAAGTAAATAATAATCATGGTTAAACTGCTAATGAATAACTTTGGTATTCGCATTAACTATTTCAACTGAACAATAAGAATGTGCCCACAATCTGTTCAGAGGCTATTTCTCGGGTCATACAACTAGAGCTTGCGTGGCCGAGGAATGAAAATTAGTTTTGCCTTTTTTTTTTTTATTACACTCTTATTTTCCTATCTCCCCAAGACAGTCCCAGCTTACAGGATGTAGCTACATAAAATTCTTCCTTCTCTGTGGCCTGATTTGATTAAAAAATAATCCTGTGATCCATGGTAAGTAGTGGACAGTTCATGGAACACATCAACATGCAGGGAAGAAAACACAAGGAATCAGAAAGATGAGTAAAAAGTAAGGTGATAGAGAAATGCAAGCATCAGAAACACATAAATGGACAGAAAAATTATGAGAAAAACGTAGGAGTAAACTGATGTCAAAACATAGAAAAGGAAAAAATTACCCAATGCTCTATAAATACAGGCTTTTAAGCCACAAGACTCCCAGGACCTACTGTTTGTATTTGATTGGCATAATTAACTGAGATTTCTGAAACTATAAACCAGGGAAGAACCCCCATTTTGAAAACATGTAGAAAGAAACGACAAAAAGTAAGTAATCTCTATTTATGCATAAGGTGTGCTTACATCTCCTTGAGCAAAAACAGCATGAATTGAGAATCCCTGTAAATATTAAATTTAACAGAAGCCGCCCCGATAAAGTCTCACCAAGGTGACTCTTCAAATGGGAGCTGAACAGTGATGATATCTTTGGGCATGCTAGCCTGGAGGGGCTATGTCCACAAGGTCTACATACAGAACGATAGGCAAGTGAGGGCAGCCGGGAGCTGCAGAGATTATCTGCCCAGGAAAGAGCACAGCAGTTGGCTGTCCAGTGTGATCAACCAGAAAGCATGTATACAAGGAACATGATTGAACTTAAAAAGTTACGTTTGTGAACATATATTATAAACATACACATTGATGCATGCAACATCATTTAGTGCAAAGGAGGCTGTGTATTTGAAGGAGAGTGAGAAGGGGGTATGAGAGGGTTTGCAGAGAAGAGAGGGAAGGAAGTAATGTTATAATTATAATGGGACCTGTGTCATCCACAAATAGAGTTGTATATATCAATAAAATAAGATAAAAATGTCTAGACTTTAACCTTTTCCTGTCAACCAGATGGACAAAGAATTCCACCAAGGGAAACGGAGCAATACAGTCTCGTGGTCAAATTATAGAGAAGGGCAGAGGGAAGAAATGACTGGGGCTAGAGCAGGATAGAATCTAGGAAAACCACCACAGTCAACCCGATTCATAGGATCATATAGTGTGACAGGGAAAGGGATCCACTGACCAACAGGCTTAACTCTTCTATTTCCCTCAGGGAACATGGGTATTGTACAGTTGAGCAATGGGTGTGGCTGGGGATGCATGGTGGTTTGTTTAAGTTTTATGTTCTTTCCCTAATCATTGCTTCTCTCTCGATATTTATTTATATTCCAATCAAGCTCTACATTCTGCAACTGACTATTTTAGTATCAGATCGTTGGAACTGGTATATTTGTATTTCAGAGTATTAAAATTTTACTTTGGACTTGGTGGTCGTAGCTCTTTGTCTTTAATTCCAGCATTTGGGAGCCGAAGGAGGTAGGTCTCTGAGTTCAAAGCCAGCCTGGTCTACAGAACCAGTTCTAGAACAGTGAAAACTACAGAGAGAAATCTTGTCTCGAAGTGAAGAATAGAATAGAACAGAACAGAATAGAACAGAACAGAACAGAACAGAATAAGAAAATTAATAAAAGAAAAGAATTTTACTTTGGAAAGGATACCTTGCTTCCCAATAGTGTTTAAGTATCACCAAAACCAACTGCAAAATTACATGCTAGAATCTATTTTTTTTTCTATTTTTCACACTCACTCTCATATTTATTATCTGGGGGGGAACTGAAGACATGTGTACATGAAGTGGGGGGGGTCAAAGGACAATGCACAGGAGTCAGTTCTTTCTGCCATGTGGGGCCAGTAATTACACTCAGGTCATCAGGCTCAGCAACAAGTATGCTTGCCCATTTGAAACATAAATAAAAAATATCCAATAAGAAAAAGAAAGAAAGATATCTGCTGGAACATATTTATAAAGCGATGTTTGTATTAGATGTTTGAGAATCTCGTGCAATACATTTTGATCATATTCAGTACCTTCTGCAACTCCTCCATGACCTATTGCCCTAATACTTTCATTCCACTCAATGTTGAGTTCCCATCTTTTTTAAACCAATAAAGTCTAACTGTGTTTTTCAATTACTCTTGAGAGTAGGGCCTTGCTTGGAGTGTGGTCAGGCCATCAGAAGTGACACCATGCAAGTAAACTGACTCTTCTTCTCCCAGAATAATAGTATTAGTTTCTGTCCTAGAGCCTGGGCTCCAGCTCCTGGAGGGGGACTGTTTCTGCTTTCCGAACCTCTGAGGGTATTCTCATTGAGGTGCTCACAACAAAAGATTCAAAGTTAGCATCTCAGAGAAAAATGCGATGTTCTTTCTGAGTCCGGACTACCTCACTCAAGATAATTATTTTCAATTTCATCTATTTACTTGTGAATTTTATAATTTTATTTTTAGTAGATGAATACTATTCCACTGTGTAAATGCACCACAGTTTTCCTCCCCCTCATTGGATGATGGATATTTAGGATACATTAGAGGAGCAATAAACATGGGAGAACATTACCTCTGCAATAAGATTTCAAGAAAATTGTTCAACATCATTAAAAATCCAGGAAATGGAAGTTAAAGCTACTTCGAGATTTAATTTTATTTCAATCCTAATAGCCAAGACTTAAGACTAGAGACAGTAGATGCTCGCTTGGCTGTGGGTAAAGAGAATGTATATTAGCTGCTGATAGGCGTATAAAATGGTGCAACCACTAAAGAAGCCAGCATGGAAATTCCTCAAAAGACAGAAGTAGATGATCGAGCTGTACCACTCTGTGGTATGTACCCAAAGGACTCTACCTGACAACAGAGATACCTGAATATTTTTATTATAACCATGAATATTTCAATCTGGACTCATTTGGGTGCTACTTACAACATTATGTAGTAGAAGGCTTAGGAGACTCAGTGACAATTAAAATGGGTAAGATGACTCTGATAAAATCTTTGACAGGCAAGGATCTGAGTTCAGACCCCAGTTACCCATGGCAGAAGTCAAGCAAGACAGTTCATGTCTGTAATTCCAGCAGTGGGAGGCAGAAAGAAACAGGACCCTGGAATTTACTGGTCTTCCAGCCTAGCTTACCAATGTGTTCCTGGGTCAGTAGGAAACCCCATGTTTCCTACTGGATGGATGTTAGCCTTTGACTTCCTCTCTCTCTCTCTCTCTCTCTCTCTCTCTCTCTCTCTCTCTCTCTCACTCTCTCTCACACACACACACACACACACACACACACACACATACACATATACATTACACACACAAATACAGAGACACGCAAAATAAAATTAAGCATGCTTTTAAAAAAGACTGTCAATGAGTTTTTTGGTGAAATATGAGTGCTAAGTGAGGAGCTGTTAATAACAGCTGGTTACAAAAAAGTATCTTTAGTATTCTGATTTTACTCACATCAAGAATTGGAAATTTTCATTTAACATGCATAAATATTTAGAGTAGTCATTAAAGACACAAATCAGATTCATCCATTCACTTGCATGACTACCACAGTCTGAGTTGACCTCATCTGTTAAGGGACCAGCCTGCAGATCCTTGTTATAGCAAATATGCTCAAAGGACTCTGCTGGTAAACAGAGCTTGCTCTGTTTGCAATTTGTTACTGTTTCTGAAAATTGTGTCCCTGAGGTTTTCTTTTCTGATTTCATGATTGTTAAAATGATGGTTGTTCTGCCATTGATTTAAAAAAGAAGAAAAGATAACTTCCCTGTTCTTGGCTGAATTGCATTAATACCAGTGTGGGCACTCTAGAGTCTTCCTTTGCGATTGCCACTGTG
The DNA here is from genome assembly GCF_011064425.1 of Rattus rattus. Classification (NCBI taxonomy): domain Eukaryota; kingdom Metazoa; phylum Chordata; class Mammalia; order Rodentia; family Muridae; genus Rattus; species Rattus rattus. Next base: position 206,707,510 of record NC_046156.1, on the reverse strand, counting down.
TTATCCAGAACTCATTACAAGTGAGTCTTTGCTTGGCTCTTTCAAAGATGCTGTATACATCTATGTATGTCTCATAAACCCTGAGAGCATTCTAACAATCTTTGCATTTCAGAACTGGAATATGGAAGTTAAGTCAGTGGGAGGCACTATTATTGATATGTTTGAATGCTGAGCCATGGAATTAAAGGAGCTATATCTATCCGTATCTGTTTGTCTGTCTGCCTGTCTGTCTGTCTATCATCTATCTATCCATCTCTCTATGTTTCTATCTCTAGCTTCTATGTACATACATCCCTATATATCTATCTAGATCTTACATATATGGATTGTTTTAGGTAAGATAATTCAAGGGAACTGTGTAATTGAATTAATGAACTCGCAACTTTAAAAATGCATATATTTATAGCTCCCCGTGAACTAAACTATATTTGGTCACAGTGATATGAAAATTAATCTAGGAAATTTATTGTGTTTGCTGATTTTACCCTTTTCCTAGAGTGTGTTTCATTTTTGGTTGTTGAAATTGTACTCCGTTTTTCTATAATATATAGAAATATATATTATATATATATATATATTTCACAATGCACACTCTTACCTTTCAAGCAGAGAGCACAGCATGCCTTGGATAGTGTATGACTATCATTTCATATTTGTATAATTATTCCAATAATATTAAAAATTACAAAATCACGTCTCTTCTAATTGCTCACTTATAGCACAATTTGGGCTGAAAATATGCAATATCTGGTAGCTGTGATGTTATGGACAAATACAAATGGAAAAATACATTTTACAAAATCCTCAGAGGAAAAAAGTTCTGAAAATAAGATTAATAAATTAAGTAGAATTTAGAAAAGGTCACACTTGCTTTCCAAAACAAATAGTCAAGCATCCACCATCTTCTCACCGTGACATAATGAAGACTTGAAAGATTTCACAGAGGCAATGGCAGAGTCACTGTGCAAGAACTGTAGAGAGGTATGCTTTCAGTCCCCGAGAGACCTGGGAAAGTCCTGGGAGGCAGGGTCACACTCAAGGACCTCCAGGAACAGACAGTAAACTCATTAATATAAGTATTCCGGAGAGCCAGGCTTTCCTGGAAAAAAAAAACAAATTAGTGTGAGAAGCCAGAACTCTGCAATTTCAGCTTTAAAAATAGCCAGTATTGTTAAGGCTGCTGTGTGCATGGGGGCCAAAGACGTCTGCCTTGATGTTCACCTCTGCTTTTACATTAAAACTGAAGCTATCCTGAAATTCTTCCCTGCAAGTACAGCAAGGAATGGGAGGTTTGCATTGCTCCGAATTACTTTTTGGTCCTTACAATAGCAAAGTTTTAGGGGTGCCGTGTCCTGTCCTCTCCTATCAAGTCAGTCTTGGATAAAGGACAGGCAAAGGGTGGCTCTGCCTCCTTCACTTAGGATCAGAGCTGTGCCTCCCTTTCTGTTTCAGCTCTTCATTTGCCTAATTGCCCTGTGAGCCTGGCAGGGACATTCCCTGCAGGGCTCTGCTGACTGCAGAGACCCTACCTGACACTCCGAGGTGATGTGTCAGCACTTTAGCTTGGAATGAATGAGAAATCAATCCGCTTGCCTGCAGTGGAGTGTCATGCACAGTTCTAATCTAGTTTGTCCAAATTTTCACCTCTTCACCATAGACCCCAACAGTGTTTACAATGGTAAGTGAATCTGTAGCAAATGCACTGCTTTCTGCTTGATATCTTTTATCCTCCTTTCTATTTAGAACAAGCAACTCTAGCCTGCTTAGGAAGCCACATGTGCAATGACCGATGGTGTCAAGGCTCATGCAAATACTCCTCATTTGCTCTGGTCTAAGATGCAGTGCCTAACAAGGCTGGCTGGATTAAATATTCAGAAATAAATGTGCCAAATTGCTCTATTGTTAACTTATACTCCCAACTCAGGGGTTAATGTTTTAAGAGAGTATTTGACCCCTTATTAAAGCTCTGTCTAACTCTGTAAGTCTTCATGCCAAAAGCACAGTGTTTAAAATTGTTAGCTGTACAGTTCTGCAAAGACAGAGTTAAACACTGTTTGGACTCTGGCTGCCTCTGAGAAACTGAAATTTTTCAAAGCTCCACTGTCAGCTCTCAAAGGCTGCTACAGTAACTTTCTGAACAGATTGGGTTAAATATTTTTAGAGACCCATTCTACGATGATAAGGCGGTAATAATTTGTGCAGTGCAACACTCCGAAGGCTTCCAAGTTCTCAAGCCTCTGTGTATGTGATCCTTACAGCAGAGAGGAGTCTGAGCTACAAGGATGAGAAGTCTACTTTTCCTGGTGCTGATTTCAGTCTGTCGGGCTGACCACCTTTCAGACAGCTACACTCCGGATCAAGACAGAGTTATTCACATCCAAGGTAAGAGAACACAAGTTCTCAAATGAGCATCGGATGAATTTCCAGTTACTTACAGTTGAGATGCTTTGATGCCTGTTAATTTCTGGTCTGCTGCATGAACTTTTTCCTTCTCTTTCTGTTAATTAGTAAACACACGTCTGGTGCATGGACCCTAATACACAGGGGGACAATCGAAGTTGAACCTCTAAAGATCCTCCAACTGCAGGGAGTTGGTGCAGTTAACCTCAAGCAGAACGATGTGATTGGTATCTTCACGTACAGTGGGGTGCATGAAGTTCATTTCAGTGCAAAGTGAAGGGGAGAGCTAAAAATGCAGCAGAACTTAGGGTGTAAGGTCATTCTGTCACAGTAGTTGCTTTAAGATTGAGAAAAGTAATGCCAATAAGAAAACTACAAAGAAAGCTATGGCTGGGAAATAGCAGCTTACCCTGTTACAGTCTCTGTGTAAAGCTCGCGTTCCTATGGACCACACTAGCCCTGCATATTTCTGATGAGCTCAGCTGATCCTCAGCCAGAGAGCTGTAGCAAGGCTAGTGGCTGCAGTGTAATGCAGCTCTTTCGTCAGGCTAAGCTTCTGTTGAGGGACATCCTGCAATAAGAAAGCTGGGAGACTTATGCAATGAGGAAAGGCAGTCCAAGAAGCAAAAAAAAAAAAAGGTCTGTCACCTGCCCTTGGATGCTAAATCATTAAACTGAGAATTATAGAATAAATACTTTAAATGTATAATATTAATAATTTTAGATAAGTTCAACTTGGGGATCACAGACATTATAAGTTTGATAAAAGACATTAGACATCAAGTTATAATTTCAAGGTCAAAGGTGTAGTCTTCAGAAAATTACATTCCCTGTTTAAAAGCAGGATCTGTAAAGGTCGTTTGAGAGTGTGAACCTGTAAATATTTTGGCAGTTGAGAGTAGAATTTCTAATTAATCTGTCTCTGAGTATTTTAGGCACATCCTTTTCGTTTTGTTTTCTTGCAGCAGCTTTATTTTTTCACCGCTGAAGCATGGAAAGAAATTATATAATTGTAAATTTTCCTCAGGAAGCTGCCAGCTCAGCTTTTTCCTTAATGTGTTAGAACCAGAGCTGCTTCCCAAGGCTGGAATGTATTTACATGCTGTGGTTAGTGATGAGGAATAATAAATATCCTCTTAACTTCTAGTCACAGGATTCAATTCAATATAAATGGCAACACTGGAATAGCAACTTCAAATCTAATATAAAAATAATCTTTATGTAACTATGCTTTGAACTTACAAGATCTACTCAAGTTGTAGTATAAATCATGTGATCCAGTCAGTATACGTGAAACCCAATTAGTGAAAATATTATTTTAAAAAATATACTGACATTCATGAACTTATTCATGTTACAGTAAAGTTATACGGACAAGGAAAACTCCTGTAGCCCAGCCCTGAAAATCCCATGAGTTCTATTGAAATTCATTGAAAAGGGACTGTCGCCCAAGGTACCCAAGTTATTCAAATGATTTCATACACTGCTGGGTTCTTTCCAAATGCCTTGATCATCCACTTCATTTCAATTGTAAATTCATATTCTTAGAGAGTGGAGGCTTCCCTGGAGAAGTTGCTTGATGCTTTCAGGTGCTTCAACTACCAAGCCGGTGTTTGCTGGCAGAAACTAATGCAGAAATGTGGTTAGGGCATAACATCGTGAGGTTCTCCTCATAAATCAAAACTTCCTGTAAAGTTCTTCGAGGAGCCATTCCCACCACCTCCCTCCTTTCCTTAGAGCACCACCATTCACACTGAGGTTTCAAGGCACGGACTCTGAGAATCCATGTCCAGTTGGCATGAGACAGTTTCAATTGTCCATTGTAATACAAGTATAAACCTCATAGCACAGTATGGGACCAAGAAGGCAGGGGGCTTTTGTTACACTCTGGAAATACTAGACTCATTTCTCATATTTAAACCTTATTTGCAATAACCAAGAGGAATTAAAAAAAAACTTGAAACCCTCACAAAACGTCTTGAGTCATTTGCACCCCAGTGATTAAATTAGCTGATTCCTGAATTGTGCGGATAAACAGTATGGTTTCAAAGAGGTAGAAAACATTTAAAATTCACATTACTATGAAAATATACTTTATGCCCTGTATTTCTCATTAAAGTTCTGTTTTATACTCAAAAGTCCCCAAGCAAAACTAACTGATTGAATTAATATCACATATAGGCCATGTATTCTCCTTAGATACTTTGGTATAAATCCTCAACATTTCCTTGATTTGTCCTTGAACTTCTTGAATCAGAGTTACCTAAGGACATTTCTGGTAACATCTTCTCAACTTTGTTGCAGATTTTTTAGAAATGTAGGCATGTAAATGTTTAATCTGGCAGGAAGGAAGGAAAGAAGGAGGAATGAGGAAAAAGAAAAGAAAGGAGAGAAGAAATGAAGGGGGAGAGAGGAAAGATAGCAGGAAATCAAAACCTGAGGACAGAGCATAGATCTCAGTTGTACAGTGCACACTGTACTCGTATGAGGACTTGATTCTCAATTCCCCAGTACCCACATCAAAAGCTGGATGTGGTAGCACTTCTATAACCCCAGCACTGTGGGAGAGAGGAGGATCAAAGACAATGGGTTCCTGGACCTCTTTGACTACTCAGCCTAGCCTGGTCAGTGAACTCCAGATTCAGTGAGAGTTCCTGTCTCAGAAACATAAAACTCAAACAAACAACAAATCAAAAACAATATGGAAGGTAACAACTAATATCCTTACACACATAAATATACCACATATCACATGTGCACACACAAGTGGGCATGTGCATGTACACCTTTACACACATAAATATACCACATGTCACATGTGTACACACAAGTGGGCATGTGCATGCACACCCTTACACTCATACATATACCACATGTCACATGTGTACACACAAGTGGGCATGTGCATGTACACCCTTACACACATAAATATAGCACACATGCAATAACATACACTCCTACACACACACAAAAACTACTGGTTATACATGAATATGTATTTGAATACAACACTTGCTTTTGTCATGATTTATAATTTCTGGTCTATATTGAATATATTTACTCTTGTACATAATTTTAAACAACATGTTTCCAAGTGTTTGCAAAGCTCTAGAGTGTTTTTACAGAGAAAGCAGTTAAACTATCAAAGCACAGATTTTCTTCTCAACAAACTTACTAACATTTCCATTAGGGCAACGGAGGTGATAAGAGAGAAGAAGAAAATAAGGACTAAATGAAGGAAAATAGAGAGAAAAGTAGTCAGTCACAAATGGGTCCCATCTACAGCAATGTATTTAAATTCATTGATGTTTTGAACACTTGGCATTTTTAGCCCATAAAATATACCTTGTGGCTACTTCTAAGTTTGGAATGAATAACACACACTATTACTATATGTTACTTTGCGAACTATCTATTAAAACCATGTAGTTTTATACTACTAGGTACAAAATTTTCCTTTCAGGTAGCAACAATTTTACATTGGATAGACATTGCATTTTATGCTCCTTTACTGGATAATAAAACTGACAAACTATGAAAGAAATCAAATTATTAGAAAAATACATATTTACAACCAAACAAATGGTTCATTAGTAAATTACTTTCTGACCAAAAGTACATGAGAATGAGTGTTTTCTCAGCTGAAGCACTTACCTAAAATCTTTACAGCATGCTAGTTTTTATTTTACCACATAATGAAAATATTTATAATTGCTTATTGTTTCAGCTCTTTACTTAAAAATATAGTGAAAATTTGCTTAAATTCTAAGAAATTAAAACACTCATTCAAGGATTCCCACAGCAATAGTATCTAGGAAAAACAAAATCATTACCATGTAGAAATTATTTCAAAATAAAGACATTGAAAAATAGACATAATACCTTAAAACTACTTCAAAAGTTTTATATGACCGTAGTGAAGTACTGTTTACCACTCTAGAGGCTGTGGAACGTGGGAAGACAGAGCTGATAAGTGAGTTAAAGTCTCATGCAATGGCCAACTTTATACAACGCACCAGACAATTAAACTTTGTGCGTTAAAAGGAGTCGCATGTGTAAAGTGTATTATCACAAGGGCAAACAGCAAGGGGTAGACAAGCTGAATGCAGCAAAAATATGCCCCTCCCCCATAGAGGCACATAAACAAATAACAATAACCACTTGTAATGAATAATCTGAAGTAAACTCACCCCTATCTCCTACACCTGGGAGAGGCTGAAAGCATTCACATTGCCCAGTGCCCAGGACAAAAGGTAGCCATTTTCCCCTGGTTTATTTACACACGTTGGCTAGTTGGCCTCCCTGAATAATCAGCCATTAATCACCACGTGTACACACTCTGTGAAGTATATCACATTATGTTCAAAGACTGTGTTATGAGGTGTTTGACAAAGTAAGTCAAAGAGAATCCATCCTACATTTTCTACTCTTCACTCGAAAGGCACATGTCTACATCCTGAAAAAAATAAACTCCCCAGAGCCATAGTGCATCATGTATGAAAGCTATTAGAGCAAGGATCATTTTATTGCCATCAAGTGTATAAACTGTGCGAGCAGGATGTGGACACAGCCTTCACTGTGTTTTTCCAAAGCATTTGAATGTTTCGGATGGACAAGGTCTGACATAAAATGAGGCTGGAGGAGTAAACTGAAACCAGACTACCATGTGTGTTGTCATCCAGGCTTGCATTCTACGTTTAACCACTGTAAATGTTAAGTCTGACGAAAAGATATGCTCTACCCTGACTGCCTCCTATAAAGACCAGGGGCTAACACACTACCATGAATAGTCCACAAGTCAATGTGAGGAAACCCTGTAGGAGTGTACTGGTTAGTGTTTGACCGCTTGACAAACTAGAGTCACCTAGGTGGAGGCAGCCACTGTTGAAGAATTGCCTCCAGCAGATTTCCTTTAGTTCATCTGTGGGGCACTTTCTGGATCAATTATTTATGAGAGAGGGTGCTGCTGACTGTGAAGAGTGCCACTCCTGAGCAAGTGATCCTGTGTTGGAAAGTAATATGCACAAGCCACAGAGCAAGCCATAAGCAACATTCTATAGTTTCTACTTTAAGCTCCTACATTAAGTTCTCTCCTTGGCTTCCCCAGATGATGGACTATAACCTGAAGGCCAAATAAATCACCCATAAGTTGCTTTTGGTCAGTGTTATATCACAACAGAGTATGAAGGGTCTTAGGTATGTCAATGGGAAATCATGACGTCACGAGACTAGATGGACTGTTCACTTTACTGGATGTAGACACACCAGAGCTTACTGATGGAATGGAGGCAGAGGTATCTCAAAGCACAGCCTACAGGTTTTATGTTGACTAAATGAATGAGTGGTGAAGGCAAGGCCTACACTAATAGAAACAGACAAGATGGGTTAGGATAAAACAAGAGAGATACATTGACAACACAATATAGGACCAGAAGGTATGTGGATGTGCTAGTTACAGAGTTTCCCATGCATGTGATACTATAACCTACAAGATATAGGTCCACTGATTTGGGGAGTAGAATAGATAACCTGTGGAGGTAGAATATCCAGACAGGGGCAAGAAGATACATATGGAGAGCCTCACTACCAACAACTTGAACAAGAGTATGAAAAGGCTTATATTCACGTCCAAAGGGTCTGAATCCTGATCTATAATGCATGCAATTTTTTCCCTCATCTTTTTTAATTCTAAATTGACATATGCTCATAATCCCAGAACTTGAGAAAAAAATCAAGCTCCAAACTAGCCTGGATATATAGGTAGAAAAATACTGTTAAGATCTAAATTGCCTGCAAAGACACTTTAATATTAAATTTCTTTACCAATGGTTTGATGCTTCACAGCCTATGTCCCCTAGTACATCATTGGAAGGGCCTGTACCACTGCCCCTTAGAACGGGGTGGTTACTCCCAGACTCGCTATAGGCCTTTCGGCACATTGTTCTGCTGTTCAAACTGTCCGCATCAGTGTATAACCCTTCATCAACCAAAACATTTGTGTTTGACCTGTGCTGGTATCAGGTGTCGCAGCAGGCAAGGAAACACACTACAAGAGGGAAGGATGAAACTTCCCTCCAGTTTTACTTATTTAAATTGTATCACACTTTGATAGTCTGATGCCAGGTAGTTTATTGCCAGCACATTTAAACACATTTTAGAAAGCCATTTCTTGGTGTAATACAATCCCCAGTGCACAAGGAGGCAAAATTACGTTGAAACTGAAGTCAAAGTACAAGTGATTTCTTCCAAGAAAATGAATTCTAGAGATAAGGTACCTGCAGTAGCTTAAGGGTCTAAGGAAGGATCTGGTCTCAGTCATACAGGTAACATAGAGACCATTTGGGCTATTAACCACTACTGGTCCTTGTTGTGAGAGCTTGGGGAGACGGTGGTTGGTTATACAGATAACGTGAGGATAATTCAGACCATTGGGTATGTCTAGACCTGGTTTTGAACATTTGATATGGCCCAGCCCAGCAGATCATGCACAGCACCAGGCTTTTGATCACTTTCGGTTCCCAGTCTTCTGTATGGAAGAGCAGGGTTTGGGTCCTTTCTTTTGAGAGGACAGTCCTCCATTTATTCCCAATATCCCTGGAGATCTGTTGTTGTAAAAATATAAAAATAAAAAAGTAAGGGTTGTGTTTCACCCCACTAGGTCTGCACCAAGATATCTAGCAGGAAACACATCCTAGCCGCACACTTTCCTACACTCAAACCCTCACATAAAAGAACACAGAACACAATAATCTTTGACCCAATTGGTAAGATATAATTGCCCACTTAAACATACAAAGCCCAGTACCATCCATCCCTTAGGAACATTGATAACAACCTGTAAATACACAGAGCAGAATCTTAACATCACCTGCCATGGCTTCTCCCCTCTCTCTCTCCTCTGTCCTGTCTCTTCCTCTCTCTCCTAGTCTCCTCCTCCTCCTTCAAACTTCTCTTCCGCCCATCCTTCCTTCTCCTCCAATGACAGGCTTCCTTCTATCCTGTACCTGTCCCTCACCTGTACTTTACAAATTCAATGGGGAGGTGGTTCTGGCAAAGTCATCTGACTTCTGAGAACAAGACTAGGTAGCTGTCCTTGGGGCAGTGGAATTAGCATCAAAATACAGATAACTTCAGGGCAAACCACAACAGAGATCTGTGGGTGTAAGGGTCTTCATGATCCCAACTCACTTGTATTTTATTTTCTTTCAGCATTAAATTCAATACCTGATCCATTGAAGGTTTAATAACTCACAATTGTTTTCAAATCAATAGTGAAAAGTCCCCTAAATATTTTCTTAGTGTTTTTGTACTGCGATTTTATCTTCCCCATTATGTAAGGGTGTTAATCTTATCAGTACAAATGGTTAAATGTCCCTTCTGAAAACTATAAACTGACCTTTTACTTCGGTCCACAATAGACATGTTTCACATGAAAACAGACTTTAGTTCTGCTCCTTTGCCACAAAATACAAGAGTTTCGGCAATTACGAAATGTGCAGATTATCGCAGATATTAAATGAAAGAAACTGGAACAATAATTTCTCTGTGAATTTGAAACAAACCTTGATAGTCACCATCTTGGAAAGTGTATCTATCTTTACTTTTCTTTTCCATTAATTCTTTGAGAATTTCATACAATGTTTTCTGATCATCTTCGTTCCCTTCCCAACGCTTGCCAGATCACCTTCCCTACCCACTGACACTTGTGTCCTCTTCTTTTTTCTAAACCTATTAAATACAGTTTGTGCTGCCCTTATACTCTTGGAGGCATGGTCTTTTCTGGGACATGATAAACCACTAGAGCCCTCACCCTTAAGGGGTGACTCTCCCTCTCCCAACATCTATCAGCTGCCCATAGTTCTCTAGCCCAGGGAGGAGTTCCATCTTGAAAGTGGGATTTTTGTATGGCCTAAGCCTGCCCAGGGCTTGTGCATGCTGCCACAAATGCTCTAAGTGCTTACATGCAACTGCATTGCTCTGTTCAGAAAACACTTTCCTTGAAGTCATCCATGGCCTCTGACTTTTAAAATCATCCCACTCCCTTTGCTTCAGTGATCCCCAAAAATTGAGAGAAATGAGAATACAATAGCCATCCCATTTATCTTTAAAATGTCATTCAACGCACTGTTGAAATGGCCCAATTCAAAAAATTTCCTGTCTTCCTTAGTCTTTCTACAATATCTTAATTTACCTTTCGCTCAGTTTCAGTTAATAAGAATCTAATGCTAGATTTCCCCTGTTATCTACTGGTAACACCAATACATTTAATTTCTGGAGATAATTAACCAGAGAACCCGTAAGTCAACAAAAATACCAACAGCATCTCTTGCTCTGAAACAACTAGCAGACTCCATGGCAGAATGCTAATGCATCCGCACTGACATTTACAATCGGGTTCATGCATGCAGCCTGATGGAAGGTGAGCCCTATCGTCCCAGTTCATCCTCCCCAACAGCAGTATGTAGCTGATGAGTCACGCTAGCTTTGACAAGACTAAGTGACCTGCCCCAGGCAGTTAGCTATTGAAGAAGAAATTCACACTTGAGCCGTCTGCCTCTCCTGAGTTCTGCGCTCTCATGTGAGCAGACAGACTTCAGGTAAACTTTCTCACTCCTTGGGGAGTACTTTTTGAGGGCAGGAATAAGTAAATATAATTAGTGGTTTATTCAGTTCGTTGTTCATCCAGATGTTTGGAACCGTATTCCGAATGAAAACGTCCTAGTAATCTACGAAGAAGTTGAAGAAGAATCAAAATGAAATGGTACTATATAGAAATAAAGATCAGACAGACAGACAAGGAGAGACAGACAGACAGGGACAGAGACAGAGAGACAGACAGAGATAGACAGACAAAGAGAGAGAGAGAGAGAGAGAGAGAGAGAAAGAGAGAGAGAGAGAGAGAGAGAGAGAGAGAGAACGGGGGGGGCGGGGGACTGTTGACATTTCCTATTTTATATAATGAATTTTGGGCGTGTTCACATATTCCTCTTCCCCCTTCTCATCCTCTTTCTCCCACTGAAATGTTTCTTCAGATAAGTTTTCTCCCTACATCAGTGCCTCCTTTTTGTGTGAGACCCACTGAGTTTAATTAGAATTTTCAGCCTCAGCAAGATGGGGAGCTTATTTACTAGAGCAAGAGCAACTTATGACAGGCTATGCAACTGAAGAAAAATGAAACCTCATATCCCATCAATTGTTAACTGCCAGTGGGACACAAGAGCAGGGTAGAACTCCTGGGAGTTGATGGTCCTCGCATGCAGTCCTGCCCAGAATCACTGCCTCAGAGGAATCGAGGAGGCATTGATGAGGTGCAGGATTTTAACTGGCTGCTTCTAGGAACTGGTTTTTGAGCCTGGTAAGCTGCAAGATGAGCTGTTAAACACATCCGATCTGTGCTGAGCAGTGAGCCTTTCTTAGCATAACTAACTTTAACTGGATACTCGTCGCCAGTTGGGCATTAGCAAAGCTGCTTTGTGTGTTGTTTAAACCTTTGGATGAAGCTGTTTTGTTCTCTTTTACTGAGAGTCAGAGGGACTAAGCAGAATGTTTTAAGAATCTTGCATTGCCCACATGGAATTCTACTGGTTAAACAGAGATAAACCAACCCCACTTCTTGTGTCTTCTATACTAAAATATGAAGAAGATGGAAATACTAAATTCAGAGTGTTTATCAGTGTGTTACACAGATTCAGTGACACAACTCAGAGCTGAGAGTTTTTTTTAAATGTAACTCATCTGACCCCATAGAGTTCCTCTGGGCCTCTTGATGCCTAGCTCAAGCAGACAGGTTTCCCTTTAGCGTCACGAATATTTCCTACGTTGCCATAAATCCACCTTCAGGATTTAAAACAGTGGTAGCATGTGTCTTTACTTTTCAATGAGAAGTTGGCAATAATAATAAACATAACAGGCATCTGTGATCAGGATTGCCCCAAACAGTACTATTATTCAGTGTCGAATGATTTCTCATCACAGTCAACTTAGCCAGAGGCAAGGGAGGAAGACGGTGTGCTACTAAAAGGAAACTTGCTCTGTAGCACATCAAAGCAGGAAATATCGGTCTCGGAGGAAAAATACATGCTGTCTGAGAAAACTGTAAGTCATATTGTTCTAGATAGTCTGGTAGATTCATGAGAAGGAATCGGTCACAGAGACACACAGAACTGGTGTTAGGGATGGCAGCCCCAGCACAGGGAGGCAGTAAACTGGATGCAAAAGCACATTCTTGCAGTTTGTGCAGTTTGAGGGTAGCATTGCTCAAAGCAGAAAAGCAGCAGCCATCACTGGCTCAAAGGGTGACCTTCATTGCCCTGTTCCGAGCACCGGGGCTTTCATTTATAATTCAAAACCAGACATCATGAAGGTTCTTGGAAACACTGCCTTTAAGGACTAAGGAAACTGAAGTAAAGCATCTTTAAAATCTTGGTTAGAGATATCAGTTTTATTAAGAGAGTTCTGTAAAAATAAAAATGTAGTACTTCATTCATGACCATAAAATACACCACAATCACCCCTAGGACTTCTTGTACTTCTTTCCTGAAGAACCATAGACAAGTATTTGTTGGTTTCAGTTGGCTATTCACTTATTAAGGAATTCCTCAAATTGTAATTTATTTTTCATTCCATTGTCAAACGTCGTAATACAGACACAAAGTTCAGAGTTTTTAAAACATGGCCATTTGCACCACAAACAGGCAAACTCCTTATACACACGTACACACACATACACACACACACATACATACACACACACATGCGCGCGCGCACAGACACACACACAGGCATGCATGCACACACACATTTTTCAATTCTTCTGGGGATTATTTTTAAAGCTTTGTTTGAATGAGTTCTCCTGGGGCTTGCGGCTACACCGTTGTCTATGAGTTCGTGTTGCAGGAGAAATCAGCTTTCTTTTCTGTGTGATGAACAATTCTGAAAATAGATAGTGGATGCCTGCACACTACCGTGAAAGTAAGTAGTGTCCCTGCCCACACATGGGAATGGGATTTAAATCTAGGTACACATATATAATGTGTGAATATGCAAGCCTGTGTGCTCATAGCCATCTATACCTTATAACCTTGACTACACACCAAAATCAAAACAAAACAAACAAAATAAAAAAACAAAGCAACATGAAATGTAACAAAGCTTTGCTTTGCTGTTTTTCTTGTAGAGGTGTATTTTTTAATTCCCCTATGTAACTATCAGGTGAGTCACAACTTTTTTTTTTTCAATTGATTTAAGAAATCTAAAATTCTGGAACCTACTTCCTTCCGTACACCATGGGGACAAGTAACCTAACAAGACTTGTTATCTTGCATGGCTTTATTTCAAAGGGATAAGCTTTGATTCACAGTACCTTTTTCCCAGGTAGGGTTTCTCTCTGAATATGAACTTCAAAAACCTTACGCTTCTAATAGAACTGAGAGGTCTGGTGTCAAAGCTGTGATTCTAAGGTTTTTTTGTACAATCGTTTTTGACCTACTGTTTAAAGAGTTTACCTAAAGTACACGGCAGATAAAGGTCATGCCCCTCTCATTCGCTGCCCCGAATCTCTCCTCCAGATTGCACAGCAGTCTGGAAACTAATAAGAGGGCGCCAGCGGTCCAGTGCATCCCCGGTTGGCATTCTCACCATGCCCTGCTGTTTCCCTTGGAGGAAGCACTACACTTGGAAGGGCATCAAGTCCCTGAAGTTACCATCGCTCGCCATTTCTGATAGAACAAGTAATTTCCTACTTCAAAGATGCTCTTCAGAAAGGCTCCATGCTCCACCGAGCATCTTTAATTCCCCAAATCAGCTTTATATTTCGAGTAAACAGCCTGACTTAAGGACAAGGTCTTCAGTCTACCTAGATGTTCACATGAACCTACAGTGGACAATAAGAACAAAAGCAGCACACGTGTGCAGCTTCATTTCATTTATTCTCTCATTTTGCTAAGAAGAAAACCAGACAGTACTGATTCTGATGATCAAGGCTTAATTTTATAGTGTACTTGTATTGCTGTGAGACCACCCTTTCAATCAAAGAGTGTTGATGGAAGCATGAATATATATAGGACAAAGGACATGATCAGATCCAAGGTTTCCTACTCTAGCCCACACTGTGCATTCTGTCTTCTGCGATCTTGGCTCCTTTTCCGACGCTGTTGTTGTTTCCTTTTTGCTTCTTGCTTAGTGGTTGGCCCATGGGATGAAAGCCTGTGACAGAGCCTGATAACAAGATTAAACTAAGTGTTCTTCTGAGGCAGACATGGTGAAGCTGGGCTGTAATAGGGTTTTGACAGAACTTTGAAAGCTTCTGACTTGCTAACCGTGTTTCTTTCTTCCATATATGCTGCTTGGTAGTAGACCCCTCCCTCCCCCTTCAGCCATTCTTAGTGCTATTTAATCTGCAATATTCATCTAAATGCAAACCAAAGCCATCAGCAGGGCCATGCTGGGGTGTGAGTTAGTGAACCCTGATGGTCATTCATTACTAAATGTGTTAGGCATTCTTCCCAGACTTATTTGAATTTCAGGTCAAGAACTCTAGACTATCATACACCCTGGGAAGCACATTAAACCCTGAAATATATGTCAGCCTCTACCCACAAGGAAACACTGCCGAAGAGTTAACAGTTGAAAACAGAGAGCATCAGAAGTCTCAGTCCTTGAGTTTTGTTCTTTGCTCCAGCTCAGTAATTTATGGAACAAGACCTTGCATTCGCCCTGAAACATCTTACCATTGCACTAAATCCTACAAATGCCCAATTCCCTTAATAAATAGGTGACGTTGGATATATTATTTAGATTCTTGACCCGTTCGGCTCAAAAACTTTACAAGTGGTTGACGGTGAAAATCTCTAAGTGTGAAAATTCTGCTTACCACTAGACAGTGCTCTAGTATTCTGAGACCTACTGAGTGCAAGCTGTGCAATAGTAACTAGGTGGGTAGCGCCATGTGCTATCTGATGCTGTTCTGAGTGACTCGTGTGTGCAAGGTCTACTCTATGATGCTTTAGTTCATTTGTAAGGGAAGGAGCTTGCCCCAGGGAAAGAATCACCAATTGACACAGTGGGATTAGATCAGGTTCTCTTGCCTATGAAAATCCCCGTTGCTGTCTGGCTATCTGCTGCTGTGCCTCTCAGTTTTGTACGTGGGTATCGGTTTCCACTTTCAACTGAGTAATTTGAACAAATCGCAAAATGGAAACCTCTTGTAGAAATGTGTAGTGTCTCTATTGATACTCAAAGCCTAGCATGGCATAAAGTCCAGGTGCGTTCCTCAAATGTCAAGCATCAGTGTTCCCTGTGACAATTGGTGAGTGCCTTAGCTACGGTTTTATGACTGGAAAGGGGCACTGTGACCTCAGCAATTCTTAGGAAAATATTTGACTAGGGCTGGCTTAGAATTTCAGAGGTTCAGTCCGTTAATGATATGGTGAGAATCATGACAGCACGCAGGCCGACGTGGTGCTGCAGAGAGAGCTGCGTGTCCGACATTTTGATCTGCAGGCAGCAGAGGAGACTGCCGCACTGGCCCTAGCTTGAGCATAGGAGACCTTAAAGCCTGTCTCCATAGTAACACACTTCCTCCACAAGGCCACACCTACTCAATGGCCACACCTCCTACTAGTGTCACTCCCTATGGAGCAAGCACTTAAATACATGAGTCTGTAGGGTCCAATCCTACTCAAACAGCCAAACTGAGCACAGTTAGTCAGCAGCATGTCCCCCCACCCTAAAAAGAAGAGCAGAGATGTTTAAGTAGATCTCAGATACAGATACTAGAGTATTAGGTGGGAGAATTACATGTAGGGTAGAGCAAAAGTGGGTTTCATTTTTCTCCTCTTCAGATTCTCTTGTACTAAATAAGAAGAGATTGATTGGAACACATGCAAATGTTTAATGAATCGTGCCTGTGATTCATTTTAATTAGCTACTTTATGAAGTCATGTTCTTTATTTTCATTATCTATTGAAAGTGGGAACTTTTCTGTTTTTGAGTATTTGGACTCAAATAAATGCAATGATATGCTAAGTTTTGAACATCAAATTCTTATCACAAGAGCATCAGAAGCATCCGAGTTTGGATAATTTTTATTGTGAATCAGAATCTGCTCTGCGCATGTCATTAAATAAGTTTTGAGTTCTATCTTAAGGAAAATGGCGACTCTTTTGGATGCAGTGGTTCTCAGCCTACTGGTTGTGACTCTGTGGCTAACCTCTGTCTCCAAAAGTGTTTACATCATGATTCAGAACAGTGGCAAAATTACAGTTATGAAGTAGCAATGAAAATAATTTATGGTTGGGGGTCACCACAACATGCGGAACTGTATTAAAGGGTCGCAGCATTAGGAAGGTTGAGAACTGCCGTCCTTGTGATCTATCCATCTTAAAAGACTCAGGGCCAAGGATTGTTCAAGAACAATTGTTCTAGGGCTGCAAAGACTGCCAAGCTATATTCAGAACAGCTTTTATGGTTTGGAAACTGTGAAGACAAGAGGTATGGTTGTCCTAGAGTTCTTCCACTTTTTCCTTTGCATATCTCAAACATCCTCATCAGAATGTGTCAAGGTCAAAAACATCAAGTTCTAATGAGGGGAAACCCCAGGGAAAGCCAAGATCTGAAAATAACTGCTGGCTCTCTAACAGAGACAGCAGTGCTGACTGGGCGACTTATATTATCACGGTGCTCTTTAGAAAGCTACGAAGTCCTTGGAGGGTGGAGGCAGGAAACCACAGGGCAAGAACAATGAAGGTGGAAGTGATCGGTGTGAAACAAGAGGAGAGCAAGGAAAAGAGAGGAAGAAAGGAAATAGAGAGGAACTGAGGCCACCTCAGGAAATGAAGACTGAAATAGTTATTGGGTGTTACAAAAATAATTACGATTCTTAACACACTTTAAGCTTTCATGGTTTGAGGATGTATCTCAGAGCTTACTGTAGTTTATCACCGCCACGAAGACTACCTTCTGATGCCCAGTCTCGGTTGAAATGAAATGTGTGAATGTTGCTTGAAATGCTTTACAAGTGCACATAAATGGAAGACATAAATGCAAAGGTACATGCATGACCGTAATGATAAGGCACAAGTGAATTGTGTCTCTTTAAAGGTTTTCTACAAGTGCATTTCAGACTTAATAGCAGTAGAAAATGTGTCCAAGCTTACTTTACCTTGATAGATTTGGTGTTCATATTGAAAGGAATCTAAACAGTATTTAGACTTTATTACAAGGTCATTATTGAATCCCCTAATTGACAACTGTGTATATTATTCCCAGTTTTATAATGGCTTGCAGACACCTCTTGGCTGATAGAGATATCTTAATGTATGCTTCAAAGCAAGCATGTAGAGAACGGGTCAGGTAGCCCTTTTCATTAGATAAAACACTCTGAAAACCCATGAAATTATTTTCTGCTTCTTCATCTTTCCCCTTCCTCTTCTAGCTGAAAATGGCCCCCGTCTACTTGTGGAAGCAGAACAAGCCAAGGTCTTCTCGCACAGAGGTGGCAACGTGACACTGCCATGTAAATTTTATCGAGACCCTACAGCATTTGGCTCGGGAATCCACAAAATCCGCATTAAGTGGACCAAGCTAACTTCAGATTACCTCAGGGAAGTGGATGTCTTCGTTTCCATGGGCTATCACAAGAAAACCTATGGAGGCTATCAAGGCCGAGTGTTTCTGAAGGGAGGCAGTGATAATGACGCCTCCCTGGTCATCACAGATCTCACCCTGGAGGATTACGGAAGATATAAGTGTGAGGTGATTGAAGGACTGGAAGATGATACTGCTGTGGTGGCATTAGAGTTACAAGGTAGGTATTCATCAAGCACGTTAAACTTCAAAGGAATAGTGAGTCTCCACTTCTTTATTTTCACACAGGGTAACATGTAATAGTTACTGTAGCAATAATGGAGGAACTCATAAGTCTTTGCCTAGCAAGTTTTTCTCCTTTTATGTTTTGCCATATGCATATAATTTCAGCTTTCAGCTTAGAAATGTACGCACAATACTCATGTGCAAATTTGAGACTGTTCACAACAAGGAGAAACCTGCAATGGAACTGAATTAATAATATTTGGAAATAGCCTTATGCTATTCAAAACTTAAATCCCATTATGTGGTTATTGAGAAATTCAAATTAGATTCTTTTTTTATTGTGCTTCTAAAATTATCTCTATTTCCAACTAATGGTAAGATTTGTAAAGGACATCTGCAGTGAAATACAGGTAATTGTATTCAGTAAGATGACTGCAGAAGTTAATTTAGCAGAAAAAGTAACCTCTGGTTTACTTAAATATTCTTGCCAAGAAGCAATTTTTTAATGGCCCAGGGTCCTTTAGAAACTAAATAGCAAATGATCCAGGTACTTGGGGAGATAGATAGATAGATAGATAGATAGATAGATAGATAGATAGATAGATAGATAGACGGACGATAGATGATAGATAGAAGGATAGATACATACATACATACATACATACATACATACATACACTGACCACATTCAATGGGTTTAAAAGTCAACAGAATACAAAGCTAGGCAAGCAGAAGTGTCCTCACCTTGGACTCATTTCTCAGTCATCACTCCTGGAAAGCACTAAGGGTTCACTGCAGAGAGTGCAAGCTGTCACATTTCCATGAGTTTTGCCCATGCTCTACACTGAAGACTGAGACTAGCTCCATTAGTAAGATGGTGTCCTTCACAAAACCATAGGTCAGCGTTTGCTAGAAGCTTTTATCTCATTCCAGAGAAAAAGTTACTGTGTCTTTTGAAAATGATAACCCTGACCACCAGCCCTCCCAAATCCCACAAGATTCCGGCAGGCATGTAGAAGTCAGTCAGCCTTATCTCCCTGATAAAATCCCGTGCAAAGCTCTGTGGCTACAGAACACGTGTTCTAGCTGTGTAGATGTTCAACGAGATGTATAGACTGTGGCTCTAGTTAATCCTAGCATGTGATGCTTTTTGCCTTCAAGGTTTTTTTTTTATAACAAAGTTAATTACTTGTTTTTTAAAGAAAATATTAAAATATTTTTAAAGTTACAAAAGTCTTGTGACTTTATAAAAGGATCGAGTGACGTGATTTTAAAATAGAAAGCAACTCAAATATAAATACATATGCATATTTATATTTGTATACTGGATTTGGAACTAACTCAGGAACTAATGAATGCTGTTCTACTGCTCATAAAAGCAGGATACACAGCATAGTATGTTGATATCTGAAATTTTTTCTGGGTCTTTAAAGTTATTACAAATTAAAGTACCCTATATTTTCCAGTTTCCATCATGAACCTTTTGGCAAAGAAAAGGTGGTACAAACATTTCTATCTTTAGATAAAGATGCTGGGAGTTCTGCTCCTTGAGCTCTAGCTACCGAGAGAAGCATTGCTCGATACGTTATTTTCCTTCTAGGAGACACATCTGGGATTGTTGAGAAAAGAGAACAAATGTCACAGTATGCAGAGAGCGTTGTAGCACTTCCATGCTGGGGCACACCCTGGTCCTAGTTGGACAGGGGCAGAGCATCCTGAGAACCATCTCCTGGTTCTTCCTCCCCATTACCACAGTCAGTGGCAACCTAGAGTCTTTCCTTCTTCTCTTGGCTCTGAGCCAGCTGATAGATCCATCAGCCAAGAACCTGAGAAAGCAGAATGAGATCAGAAAGCCTTCTTGGACCCTCTCCTGCTGTGATCCCTGCCAGCTGGACTGGACTGAGGAACAAGGGGAAAGATTTGATTTAAAACCTCAAGTTCTCTTGTAGATGTATCCAGGACAGTTTAGAAAAGGACGCACCACCCATGATTGGTTATTAGAGAATTGTATGTGGTCTTGCGTAGACTCTGCAGTCTTGTCGCATGTAGCAAAGTCTGTACAATAACTGGGCCAGTGGGACAAGATGTCTGCAATCCATGGGCTAAGATACTAATCTGCTGTAATCACATATCTAAGAATGCTTGCTCTGAATTCTTTTACTAACTACAGGGGAGACATGTTGTCAGACGTCTTCCTTAATACACAGTAAATGACACGATTCTGAATCCTTAACTTGATACCAATCCTAAAGAAACTATGTAGGATGTGAGACAGCTCGATTCCCGCCAATAATTATTTGAGCCAAAGAATTGTTTTCAGAAGGCCATTGCTTCTTCCCAGACAAAGTCAAATGCCAATCCGTGCTCTTTGCATCTCCAAACGGATTGTTCTCTGAAATACTTGACTCTTCGGGATTGAACAGTCGATTAATGGACGTTTTCTCTGTACTCATCTTGCATAGCACGAGTTTAAGAGAAGCGATATTTTAGTTTATTTATATGGAAATCCTTTTCACACCTTGGCTCTCGTTTGCAATATAATTCATAAATAGAGAAAAACGAAAATGCTAAAAGCAAAACCCATTTCAGCGTCTTCCAGGCAGTTCCTCTCTGTTGCTGGGAGATGTGACTTTTACTCAATAGACATATTTGCCTGACCTTTAAGGAAATCATGGGGATGTTTTAAAGTAAGAGCCCCTGTTTTAGCTGTTTCAAGGGCAGGAAACAAGAGTTAAGGGATACATAAAATGTTGAAACAAAAAGTTATCATGCTTTTGCACAGGGTGTGTCTCCCTAGAACAGAATTATGGAATTAGCATGAGACGAATGAGACTTTTGTGACTTACTTTCAGCAGCACACAGAAGGGTGGAAGAACGTGCACATTTGAAGCATCCAACTTATTCATTTTACTAGTGTCAAAGACTATACGAAACAAACTGCTAACTCCATAACAACATCTTCCAGAAAACTGTGAATTTTGGAAAACACCGTCTGCCCAAATACTCCTTCTCCCAGAACCCTTAGTATTAGCCTGGACTTTTGCCTTCCCATAAAAACTCAGCAGTTGTATGTTCTGGGCTTAGTAACCAATAGCAGTACTGACATATTGGAACGCATGGCTGAATCTCTTTCACAGGGCAGACATTTTTAGCATGAGTTGAACTCTTGGCAGTGGAGTCAAATCACTAAAGTTGTCATTCCAAGTCATAGCTACTTACAGGGTACTTAGCAACCAAGTGTGTGAAGTAGAAGGGGGCTGTGAGAAACCACTCCGAGTTCCCCAAAACCTAGTCCATCTGGAGATTGCGCTTTTTCTGCACACCCTCTTGTAAGCCGACACGTTCAGGGCTCATCACTAACGACTTTTTCTGTCTCTCCTTTGAACAGGTGTGGTGTTCCCTTACTTTCCACGATTGGGACGCTACAATCTTAACTTTCACGAGGCTCGCCAGGCTTGTCTGGACCAGGATGCTGTGATTGCTTCCTTCGACCAGCTGTACGATGCCTGGCGGGGCGGGCTGGATTGGTGCAATGCTGGCTGGCTCAGTGACGGATCTGTGCAGTACCCAATCACCAAACCACGTGAGCCCTGCGGGGGCCAAAACACGGTGCCTGGAGTCAGGAACTACGGGTTCTGGGACAAGGATAAGAGCAGATATGATGTTTTCTGTTTCACATCCAACTTCAATGGTAAGATGGCAGCTGTTTTGCCTTTGCTTTTATCCTGGAGAACAAGTTGTACTAAAACGCTGTTTGAATTTTGATATTAATTTTTAAAAACAAAACAAACAAACAAAAACAAAAAAACAAGCAACCCCCCCCCAAAAAAAAACCAACAGAAAAGAATCCTTTAAGGTATCACTTTATTTTTAAAAGAAGCAAAATGTTCTTGAATTTTGAATGTCATAATTTTAAAATTATCTACATGAATCCAACAAAAGCTACATATTTCCGGTTTCGCTACAGTTTTTTAATGACGTAGTTGAAGCTGTCACGCGTGCCTGTTTCATGCTGCCAGTGTCCTGTCCCTGCACTACTGCTCTGTGCTGAGGGGAGGGGCTTCCCAGCCATACTTATCCTCCCTTTCCCAGTCACAATATCATGATCAACAAAGTTCAAGGCAAGTCGGGAACTGAGTGAGACAAATTCAGCACTATTAGACTAAAAGAGAAAGGCAGGGAAGTTTTCTACGGCACCAATAACAGACTCATCGCATTCTTCCCACTCCCAGCCCTTCTATTGGATCATCCTGAACCTAACCTTGGGGGCCTACTACAAAATGAAAATGTAGGGACCTTTGTTCAAAATGGATTAAGAGTTTTAAGCTATATTGTCACAAAAGTCCATAATCCTATTATTTAGTAGACTGGGGATGGAGCACTATAAGTACAAGGCCAGCCTAAGCTATATAGCGAGACTGTCTTCAAACGAACAAGCAAAAGCACAATGCAGGGCCTTAAAAAACATAGGGCCTTCTAGTTGAGGGGGCAGAGTAACTGCATAAGTCACATCCCTGTGAATCTGCTCTAGGCCCATAGTTATATTTAAAGTCCCTGGAAATAGACTCCTGAGTAATTAAAAAGGGAAACAACTTAGACTTCAACATTTTACCCGAAAGAGCTTTGAATGATGCAGTTCCAGCCATCCACACTGCTGCAGGAGTTCATGGTGCCGAACAGATGGATATGTATCTCAAGCAAATTTCATTTTCAAACAGGTAGAGGTCAGATTTGAACTCATGTCCTATGGTTTGCTGTTCTATGTAGATGGCAGACCAGACTCTCTAGTTAATGGATGTTGCAGTGGCTTCTACGCTTATTTCAAATCTCACTAGGTTAGAGTAGAAAGAACTGGGAGCATTCGTTTACACTGTGGCAGCCTATTTAAGGATAGGGACATCTCAGATGTGCTTGCCTTTAGTCCAGAGAACTCATGGCAAAGTGCCAGGTGTGGTGGAGTGCACTTATAATCCCAGCGATGGTGAGGCACAAACAGGAGGATCCCTGGGGCTCACAGGTCAGCTCCGCCAGTTTAATGGGAGGCCCTGTATCAAAAGATGTGAAGAGCATTTCTGAGTGTAACACCTAGGTTTGTGCCTCTAGCTGGAGGCACACAGTCAAAACCATTAACATCTGAACAGAAATGCACATTCACTTACCATACACACACACACACACACACACTCACACACACACACACATAAACACACACATAAACACACACACACTTACACACACATACCCATACACACACACACACACACATAAAAACACACACACACAAACACAGACACATTGACACACACACACACTCACACACACACACACACACACACACACACTCACACACACATAAACACACACACACACATACACACACACACTCATAAACACACATACACTCACACACACATATAAACACACACACTCACACATACACACTCACACACACAAACACACACACTCACACACACACACTCACACACACATGCACATACACACATATAAACAAACACACACATAAAAATACACACACACAAACACAGACACACTGACACACACATAAGAGCGTCATGCTAAATGAGAGCCATAGGATAATACACTATATAATGTGTGTGATTGGAAAATGTGATTATATTACCCTTAAAACTAAGACAACTGAGAAAACATGCAATGTATGCCAGTTCTGCCAACTGATGATTCATTCGTACATGATGCCGTCCATCTTGTTAATGAGATCTCAGTCATTAATACTTCAATAAGTGGTCAAAAGTAACAGTGTTTCTGTGCAATCAAGAAATAGCAAAATGTCAGGCTTCAAAAGATGAAAATTTTAAAACATTAACAAACTCCTCTTCTAGTAAGGGGGTGCAGACGGGGTTTGCATTCAGCAAGGATGTCATTAATCGCAAATGACTTCCTGTGTTTGATGAATTTTTATGCTGTGGCTTTGGTGAGAATAAGGTCTTATTGATACCTGTATTGAAAAGAGCTTGAGGGCTTTGAGTTTCTTTTAAATGGACTTTTATGTGAAGAATGTTTTTTGATCCTTTCACATTCAAATTTCGCCTCTCTAGAAACTTGTACTGGGGTTCAGTCTTGCTACAAGTAGAATTTAAATAGCCCTTCTTTCAACGTGAATTCGGTCTTCCCTAGAACCACAGAAGAGCTCTTTTAGTCTCTAATTAGCTATCAGAAACTGCATCTGCCAGTGCCCTTTTCTTTTTAATGCTATACAAGGCCATGCGTGAGCACACGCCAAGAAGCAAGGCTTAAGCAAATTTATTTAATCGAGAATGGCCTGTTAATATGACATTTAAATGGCAATCTTATGTTCTCCAAATTTCAGATGTTGCTCTGCGTCTCCTTTCACTGAGAAGCACTGTGCTGTTGGTCCTTCCATCCCAGGCTGGCTAACTCTTTCCTTCTCCACACAGGCCGATTTTACTACCTGATCCACCCCACCAAGCTTACCTACGACGAAGCAGTGCAAGCTTGTCTCAATGATGGTGCTCAGATTGCGAAAGTAGGTCAGATATTTGCTGCCTGGAAGCTTCTGGGCTATGACCGCTGCGATGCCGGATGGCTGGCGGATGGCAGTGTCCGCTACCCTATTTCTCGGCCAAGACGGCGCTGTAGTCCGACAGAGGCTGCAGTGCGCTTTGTGGGTTTCCCAGATAAAAAGCATAAGCTGTACGGGGTCTACTGCTTCCGAGCATACAATTGAGTGTGCCCTGGAAAGAGTCAGTTCTCGAGATACGTGAAAGTTTTGTTCGTTTGTTTTTTGTTTTTAATATGAACTCATGCAAGTTACCAAAACTGTGATAACCCTTTTTCACTTACTGTAAAGAGTCGTTTTCATAAAGGCCAATTCATTCATTTGTTTTGTAAAGCTATCAGTCGATATATATTATAAATTAATATAAGCATAAGGGAAGCTAAAAAAGAGGGGGAGGGGCTTTAGAGCCTAACTGGTTTATGCTATGTCATCCCAACAAGATGTCATTTCATGAACGGGACATGCTGTAGGCTGACAGTCACCAGGACTGTATTAGGAAAAGTAATGCTACTTGCCGAAGTAACTTCCACAAGCACAAATTTTACATATTTCTACAATTTTGAAATGCACTTCGCTAAACAAATTAGAACAACGAATTTGAAATACAGGCTTCTTTACATAAACCAGGATTCTGGGAGGTGCAAAAACTCAGTATCATAAGGGAACAACAGAGACTTTTTCTAAAAGTTAATACTTCAAGTCTCCGGTATACAGAATAGTTTACTCTTTAAAAATCTACTTTTTGACCAAAAAAATTCATAGAGACTCAGATGCAGAAAATTAAAACCACGGTTAGATCTCCTAGGTCAACTCCTTTATATAAAGTATCAACTTAAGTACACAGATAATACTTTATCAATGAAAGAATCCTACCTTCTAATTACAATTACCTATCTGAGAAGACTTGTTTTATTATTTTTAAGTAGCTTTACTGAATCATATTTAAATTCTAAGAACCTTTGCTAAGCAGTATTTAGAATCTACTCAGGGCAGTTAAAATGGTAAACTGCTGGACAGAAAACAAGTACAATGTAGCAGCTTGATTTTATGTTAGTGTATGAAACATTATTGTCCTATAAAAGTAATTTTAATCTATTTAATATTTCTTATTTACGTTACATGACAAAAGCCATCAAATGAATGAATAACTCTACATTTGCCTAACTAAGAAATAAAGACTCAACTTCCAAAATCGTTCTTGTTTGTATGCACGATATAGTGCCCAAGTAGGACCTGTATTTAGAGAACAATTGGGGAAAATGCATTTCTAAATAGTCCCTCAAATAGAAAAAACAGCCACTATCAGTTTCCTTTCTGGTTAAATTTGGCAAAGTAAAATACTGGCATTCTCATAGCACACTTCACACCTTCAGGCTTTAAGTGAAAAGTTAAGCCCAGGTTCAGAAAAGTGACTTCCAGTACTAGCAACTCCAGTCTTAAATAGCAAGTTCTTTTTACGACTGCTGAGACCCCCAAAGGGACCAATATTTGTATTCAAGTAATAATTCTGTTTTCCCATTACTTCACAGTGAATTCTCATGAATGGGACTTAGTATAATAATCCAAGTATAACATATCTGGTATGCTGTCATCAATGTTTTTATGTAGATTCCCCCATGAACATAACTAAATAAATTTGTTTCCTGAATTGACCATGGTTGCATATAAAGCTCTGTAATAACTATAATAAAAATGCTCTATAAATATAGTTATATGTGTGGAAGATATAGAGCAGTTGGAAGTCCATGAAACCATAACTATCATGATATATCATCTAGATAAAGTATAGTAAGTAATAATAGGTCCTTTCTTTCAGAGGCTTAAACCGTGATGATGCATGTAGTTGTAAGTTAGGGTATGCAAATTACACAAAAGTATACATCCAAAGAAATAATGGGGTTTCACTCAAACAGCGATTATATAAACTGGACTCCAACTTCTAAGCTAAACACAAATTGAAGAGACTGAATGGCCTATAACATAATGAATACATTACTTAAGAAGGAGACTCCAAACTAGCTCCTTACAGGCTGGGCGAAGCTCTTTGGAGGAAGATCATATACTTGAACCATCATTGCCTGTATTGTAAGAATTTTGTCTGCAAGGCAAGTAGATACATTTTATACTAAGGTAGGTTCATTCCTTTCACTTATCATCCTAGAAGTCCACAGGGCAGTGCGGTAGCATTTCTTAACCTTTGAATACTTAGTATAGGAAACGGTGCTGATCAAAACCTCCAGTGACTGTTAGCTGACGTATGTCTACACCAATCGCATACTATCTGTCCATTCTTAAAAACATCCTAGAATGAACACTGCTGGGCAGAGTTTTTAACTTCTAATTTCACACAAAGGACCAGAATCTTCATGCCCTTTGAACTCCTAATTGAAAGGGGTCTTTTAATATTCTCACCTTTCTGTTTACTCCACCAAGTAACGTATTTTCCTACTTCATATCTCATTATGAATGTCTTCAAAAGAAAAAAGTTGTCTTAGCACATTTCCTAGCAGAAAGTTGACCTAACAGTGTCTATTTCAGAAATCACATTGTAGACGAAAGAGATGACAGATAGACTACAAAATAATGAAAACGTTTTATAGTATGGCCCATACATAAAGAACAGAACAAATCTATACATTTTACTGAAACTCCTTGATTTGAAACCTCTAAGCAAAAAGATCCAATACATTTAAAAATACTTATAGGGATGAAGATAATTTGTCATATTAACACTGGAAGCCATCTTTTAATGACTGCTGCCATATTTTGTCACAGCAACTTTTAGCCAAATGTAGTATTTGTAAATTTAAATTTTCTTTCATATAAAAAGGGCCGGTACCTGTTAAAGTGCTATTTTATGCAGTAAGATAGTAGCTTGTTATTTCAGCAATTAGTAGATTCAAATAAGATACCAATTTGGTTGCTGGCAGCCATACTGGGTTTCTTGATTTCAGTACTCCTAAAAACATGCTGATGTCATGGAGTAGCTGACTGCTAAAAAAGGGAAAGGTAGAAGGGAATCAGTTGTCAGGTTAGCGTTAGTCTTGGTTTTTGTTTGTTTGTTTGTTTGTTTTGTTTTTGTTTTTGTTTTCATTTTGTTTGTTTCTTTTTCTTTTTGCATAGAATGCTTAGAAAAAAATCAATTGACAGCTGACAACTTTTTTGAGAAGTTAATTATGTCATAGTTCAAGACTGCCAGCATAGTGTACAGCAACAGCTACGGATAATACAGAAGTCAGTAAGCCACCCAGTTAGAAGAAGGTCAATATTTAAATGCATTTAATAGCTACAAAGGACAAGTTTGAGGAGAACCAATGTGTATTGGAAAAAAAAAAGAATGTTTTCATTTTCTGTAAGATTCAATGAACTGGTGAACAAATGTTAAAAGTCAATTTTGTTTTGCTACAGTATCATTTGATTCTTCTGACATATAGAATCAGTCATTTTACCTTGAGTCAAACTCATGAAATGCAACATGAATTCTTCTGTTGCTAGTGCAATGCTTTGAATGGAACATACTCAAATGAGTTCCAGCTGTGACATTCACACAAGAAAGTATACTTCAGAACTTTCCCATGCTGATTTTGGATACATTAAACAGCCTGAAGAAAAAAAACTTCCAGTAATGAGGTTAATTAAATTTTCTTTTAGTGTGCAAAGTCTTTCAAAATGAGGAATATCCTATTCATTTTATCATCGTTTTTCATATATTTTGATTTTTGTCATACAAAGTGTATGAGGCAGGGTGAAAGATTCTATGGAGGTTCTAAGTCCCCAAATAAAAGTAATGAAACCATTCGAGTGTGATGTGTTGCTTCCTTACCAAAAAAATGGTTTAATACTACAACAATTTGTTGAATAGAATAGATCCTGTGTTTGAGCATTAGGTGCCATGTGTATAAGGAAAGGAGAAACAGAAAGGTATCAGCAAGTGGTGTGTAGCCTATTACAGGCTCTTGGCTTCTATTTCAATTCCTTGGTCTCTCCATTTATGATGTTTAAAGGTTCTGCAGCCTTACTTCTCAGTAGCATAGATATCGTGTGTGTGTGTGTGTGTGTGTGTGTGTGTGTGTGTGTGTTACTCACGTTCCAACCTTAACGGAAAACTGTAATTGCACAAGTTATTTCTCCACAAGAAGTAAACCTCACATCTGCTTCAATGTATTTTTATATCTCTTTCAGGCCAGTAAGTTTACCTTACAGCCAGTTACTGTCGGAACATGTTAGCAGGCTTGGTGGAAGTCAATGGCTTATGAAATCAAGTAGTTCTCTTTCCTTCAGCATCTCTCGTCTAGTTTTTACCCTCTGAGGTTATCTACATCTCTAAAGCTTCGGCTACAAAAAGTAGGGTCTCTCATGTCATAGGCATCTAGTTATCTGATCACATGACCACTGTTGATTTGGACAAATATTCCCAAGGTAAAGACAAAGCTGAAATTCTCCTCTGTCTAGTAATTAAAATATTGGATGAGAACAGATTTCTGGCAATATTAATCCCGATCCTTTCTTATCCAAGGAAGGAACCTAGCAACTCTGCTTTCATTCATTCCACTGAAAAATTTCTTGCTTAAAAAAAAAGTCCCTTGGGTTTTCAATTAATGAAAAATGTTTTGCCAGAATCAGAAAAATATTTTTGAAGCCAGTGAGTTTGATGGTTTACAAACTACTGAAGTCGGATCTTGAAAGATGCTGAGGACCTTGCAGGTGAATCTAAAGGTGAAGACAGAAAAACACTCATTATCTGTCACTCATGGCTCTGACAAATAGACACACCTACACACAGTCCTTGGCAGCCTCCTGTGTGCTTACTTTCTGCCAACGGGAACATTGTGATTCCATTGGAAGAAGCTTGCTTCTGTGATGGGAACCAGTTTCAAATGACTGAATACTGGGGTCTGCTCTTCTAATCAAATGTATTCAAAAAGCCTTTCTTGGCTTTAGTGTATTTAGTTCAGTGGCAGAGCAAGAAGATAGAAGGTCTGAGGCCCTATGTTCAATACTCAGCACCACTAAATGAATTTTTTAAAATGTTTAGTTCGGTGTATCATAAATCTGTTAAGATAGGTGCGTTCACCATTTCAAAATTGCCTGTGTTCGTACCTGAAGGCAATGGTCACTGAAAGCAACCCGTAAACAGGATTTTCTTAACTCTTAAATCACCAGAGGTATGCACTCCTGTTGCTAATAATGAACTTCCAGAGCATGCAGAAAATATTTACATTCCTTCTTTATGCAAATCATAAAAACAACTATTCAAAATGTATTTTGCCCTTTATGGCCTCTCAATTAAGTAAATAAGTCGGAAAGAAATCAAATCAATATGTTCAAAAAAAATAACATTTTATTTTCTTTGGCTCCCACAAGAAAAATGAATTGCAAAATGATTATTTAAGGAATTTTAGCGATGGTTTGCATAAAAAAATGGCCCCCATAAGAGCTCATAGATTTGAATGCTTAGACACCAGGGCATGGCACTATTTAAAAGGATTAGAAGAGGAATTAGGTCTGGCCTTGTTGGAGGGAGTGTCTCACTACAGGTGGGCCTTAAGGTTTCAAATGCATGTGGCAGGCTGGTCTCTTTTTATTATTTGAATAGCGAGATTATAGAGCTCTCATTTAAGTCTCCAGCTGTAGCGTGTAATTTTAAAATCCACACTTGCTGCGCTAAGCTCTGTGATCAGCAGTCACTCTCCAGCCAGCTAGTCAATCCCCACGGCTGGCTATCTAAGGCTTTCCGAGATCCCCGCTATGTTCCAAAAACTGCTCGTGAGAGCGCCTCCCAGTTTGCTGAGTCTACGGGTTTCTTGTGATGTCCTTGTCCCTCTGGATCCTACAATACTTCTTCCTATTCTTCGGGATTCACTGAGTTCTGCCTAACGTTATGCTTCAGCTATTAGGGGGATGCATAAAGTTCCTTAAAACACGAGACCAATGACACTTGGGCCGAGCATATTCTGTTTCTGGCTTGGCGCATCTCTCAGTGGTCAATGAAATCTTCCCTCCTGATTAGAGAGCTTCTCTCTGGTCTTCAAAATTAGAGTAACTATGTTAAATTTCCTCAGTATCAGCCTTAAACTGGTAAAGTTAGAGAGCTTTTGGTTTGAGTCTTGATTTGGAAACAGTTTCAAACCCATTTAGTACTGGTTAACAGGAGACAAGTCTCTAGACCAGGATGGCCTCAAACTCAGTGATCCTCCTGCCTCCTGCCTGCAAGAGCTGGGATTAAAGACAAGCACCACCAGACCCTGCAGTTCTCACTATCTTCATGTGATTCTATCACACAGCCTGGGGCCTGCTTTAATCTATCATAGTAAAGATAAATATTGTTTTATTTTATTATAAATTAATTTAATTATGAAAATGACATTTACTTATTTACTCATTCATCCTTTTACCCAGGTCTGAATGTGTAATCAGCCAAATTCCTATAAACTGAGACTGAGGGTCAACTCTGTTCTGATGTAGGTCCAATCACTTTTGTTCCGATCCATGATGTAGAAACACTGCAAGCCTCTGAGATAAGTGCTGTCTCCCATTCTTCAACAGTTCTGGGAGAACCCGCACTGCTTTCTGCAGGATATGAATATAGTTCTACCAGAGTTAGCCGTGTTGCTTTATTCTCACACTCAGAAAGATATGGTTTAGTGTTAAGGGAAGAGTTTTCAGTCGGTATTTAGCATTTATTTGTATCCTTCTAAGTCTACTTCCCCAGGGAAAAGAAAACATCACAGAACTATTCATTCGTCCTTGCTAAGTATCTGTGAATACTGCGTTAGCACATCGTATGTCCCGATCTAAAAGTCATTCAAGTTCAAAGTCTTTTCAGTTATAAATATGTTTGGATCCCTGGAGAGTTTGTTACTGAACCAGATGGCTGCAAATAATATGAAGAGTTTCACCTAATCTACCCTTTCCTCTTAAAGTAATTGGATTTTTACTCTTCTCATAGCCTTCAATGGTAAGAAAGCTATGGAAGAGAAAATGTCGCTCCTGTTTTATCCTGTGGTTTTGTGTATTCAACCTTCATCAATATGGGGGGAAGTTATGGATCACAAGACTCCCAAGTGTGTTGGTGATCTACACCATGCTAAGAAAAGGTCTGTTGAGTATGTAATCTGTTCTAGTGGAAATACTGAAAGCCCACAAAATTTACAAGCTGCCAAATTTCCAGGTTTTGCTGACGTGTTTTCTGATTAGTCTTGCAAAGTGATGATACATTTTTTCTGAAGTTCTTAAACTATTTTCTGTCATTTACACCAAAACAAAACAATAGAGGTATCCATGATTTCGTTCAACAGTAGTGTGAAGTATGTATTTGTCTTTCATATCAAATGCAGAATTTATTAAACCATACTCTGTCAAGTTTTTCTCTCCCCCATAAATCCGAGGGCAAAATTAAAAGTCACCCATATAAAGCCAAGAAATACAGCTAACATATACAACTTTCCCACAGCCTTGTAGTGTAAAAGAGTATGAGATACATGTTTTCAAAAGAGCACCACTGCTCTCTGAAAACAGAAAAATAATGCTGTAGGTTAGAAGAGAGAGAGGTCAGGGCTAAGATAAAGACAGCAGATGAAAAAATGAGATAGTTTATGCAAATGGAAGCCATCTGTGTACAGCAAGATGTTGGTGTTGAACAAGCACAGAATTTATGTCCTACCTGGAGCACCAGTGGTAAGCATCCAGACACTTGCCTATCCATCCTTCACCCACTGGTCTACACTTTGAGATTCTTCTAATCCTGTTACCTGGTCTGTCCAGAATGGAAGAGATGTAGAGTTGTAGAAGAGGGAAAATCCCTTCTCTGGAAAAGTCATACAGAGTCAGAAATAGAAGGGACCACAGACCCTCCTTAAATTCTCTTTTTCCTTGTATGCATTCTGTTAGCAAAAACAAATAAACAAACAAAACAAAAACAAAAAAAAACCCAAAAAACAAAAGGCATAGTAGCTGCCTACCAATAGGAAGACTCAGAATCTAATAGAATTATTGATTGAAAATCATATCTACTCTGAAATTTATACAATATAGCAAAAGAGTTTGGTTTGACTTTTCATTATAAATACAATAAAATACAATCAAACCCTTTAAGTATATGACTGGCTCACTACTATGTACTAAGTATTCAAGGTATTATTATAGTTGTAATACCCTGAGAAGAAAACCACTGAACTCCACATTCCCTCAAAGTTCATGTAGATTAATGGCTTGACCCTGAAACACTTTCAAAAGCTCAATGCTTCCTAATGGTTCTTGCCATCAGAAATAGTTGAGGCAATGGAACATGCTTTCCTTCAGTTTTACTTCTTGCTGGAACCAGATGAATAACAAGTCTAGCACAGTTCCAGTTCAAAAGCTCAGAATTCATTGTCAGTATTGCTTGGCCCCCATTCATGTGATATCAGGCATATTAAAAGTGATGAAGGAATGTTAGAATCGTGGTGCCCATGCACAGCACATAGTTATGCCACCAGTGCCTCCCAGTTTAGTTCTCTCAGGCTTGAGAGATGAGAGCAATAGCTGAAACGTCCTAAATAACCTGAAGACAGTGAGCCATCTTATCTACCTTACCGTTAACGTCCAGTTTGAAATGAGTTGACTTCAGTGAGATTTCCACGTATCGTTTCTAATAAGTCCATTTCACAACCGAACAACTAAACAAAGCTCAGATTTAGAAGTAAATCTAAACAAGGAGTAAAGAAAGAGACATGCTAGCCACAGGAGGCTTTAGAAAGCCCAGCCACTGCACCATGCTAGCCATGGGAGACTTAGAAGAGCCCAGCCTCTGAGTCATAAGGAAGGTTAAAAATGAGTTCTGTGTGTGTGTGTGTGTGTGTGTGTGTGTGTGTGTGTGTGTGTGTGTGTGTGTCTTTCATCATGGACCCATGGGAACCAGGACAGTGACTGGTAGCGTGGTCTATCCAGAGCTTAAAGCCGGGTAGTAGGAACTACACTCTACAATAATTCTCCCACTTTATTAGGAATATTTAGTCTTTGACCCTTTAGCCTTGTTTGCAGCACCTATCCACAAAGTACTGTATATCTCCATGTCTTGTGATGCTACCTTGAAAGTAAAGGTAATATCCAATATACAGAAGGCAGCAATTTCTACTTTACAGAAAAATTCCACTTTCTTAATTATTGAGAACTATTCTTAAATGAGGCTACAATGCTATTACTGCCCACTTCTTTCTGTTTTAGGCATTTAGGCAGTATACACAAAACACACAAATATTTTCTTCCTAGATAAAGTGGTCACAGCTGCTGATGGAATCATAGGTACAAATGTCTAATAAAAGAGTGGGCTCCCTTTGTTGGCTGACCCATCATCATATGTGATTCATGCTTTCAGGACTTTCCCAGCCTAGTCTCCCACCTATAACCTTCCATGTGAGGGTGGTGTGTTTCACATCTATGGCTTGATGAAGCAGAACCATCCAAATTCACGAAGAGCATCTCAGGGTACACAAAGAATTCCTATCTGTTATTTATGTGATCATTTTTCACATTTTATGTGTCATTTGCTGTGGTGGTTTGAATGAGAAGGGTCCTCATAGGCTCATATATTTGAATATTTGGTTCCCAGTGGTGGGTTGTTTAGAAAGGTGTAGGAGGTATGTCCTTGTTGGAAAAGGTATGTTACTAGGGTAGACTTCGAGGTTTTTCTAAGAGCCCAAGCCAGGCCCAGTATCTTCTCTATCTCACTGTCTCTATCTGTCTCCATCTCTCCCTGTCTCTGTCTTTCTCTATGTATTTCTCTGTCTCTATGCTTCTCTATCTCTCTCTGAATGTGTTTATCTCTGTGTCTCCTCTCTCTCTCTCTCTCTCTCTCTCTCTCTCTCTCTCTCTCTTTCTCTCTCTCCTTCTGAATCAGATTTAATCTCTTAGCTAATGCTTGGGCACCACGCCTACTTGCCTACTGCCAGACTCCCTATAGTGGTAGTCATGGGCAAACCCTCTGAAACTGTGAGCAAGCCTCCAAGTAAATGCTTCCTTTATACGTTGTTTGGCTAGGTGTCTCTTGATGGCACTTGCTAAGTCTAAGGAATAAGACATTCTGAAACAATTTAGAGAGACTACCTCTTCACACTTCTTTAAACTCACCATGAAAATCAACAATGTCCTGAGTAGATGCCCTATGCTTTGGTGCACTAAATTATGCGCTCGATTTGGATTATTTAAAGGCACCCTAACTAACACAATGGAGGGGTCCATTCTTTGCTAAATAAACACAAACTATTAAGGTAAGCTCAGATTAAAATGAGTTTGAGTGAGGTGTTGCTAATTTGATGAGTGCTTATTGGGTGCAGAGGAAGGACATTTGAAATAGCTTCCCTCTAATATCCCCTTATTTGACAAAGGTTCAAATGTTACACTCTGACTTTATAAGAAAAACAGGAGTCATTCATGAACTCCACAAGATGAGTTAAGTGACTTAACTGATTTAATTGTATAAATCACCATAACTGTATCTCTCACATCTTACATTGCGCCTGCAATTTCTAGTTGGTATGCTTTCTGCCCTGATATAACGTTCTTACAAAGCACACCAAACTCAACACTTTGTGGATTTGTCAATTTACCATCTGCACCTGAAAGTCTAACATTTCAGCTGTCCTCTGTAGGTTTTCTTGAAGCTTCTAAGTGAGTATTAGTGCTATCTCGTACTTACTTGGAAGTAATAAGCTTCATATCATAGGAGAATGCTCCCATATTGAGAAACCATTTACTATTCAACTTTATGTTTTGCATCTGTGTGCAAGCCCATCATAATCTGCTCCCCTGTGTCATCTCCAAGTCCTGTTCAGACCTGTTGTTGAGCTCATATAGTTTCTTCAGAAACAATACTTTCCTTCCTTGGGAGTTCATTACTTCTCTGTGCAGATGATCTTACAGTTCAATTTTAGTCACTGATCTGACTTCCAGTACCAGAGCCAGACTTATCTCTGGTTTTAGTCAACTTGAAAGACAACAATGAAGTGGAAACTTAAGGGTTCTTTGGAAAGTCAATTGTGTTGGATGGTGTTTTGCAAAGGCAAACACATGAAGGAATGTTTCATTAAAGCAGAAAGAATCTTCTGCTAAAACAAACATATGGAAACACACATGATGAAGAATTCTTTGCTAAAGACACACATGTACTAGTCAACCTTACAATATGTAGCTGAGCTCAATTTGTCAGGACTCCAAAGAGAGAAACGCCCCCCAAAACTTCTGGTGGTGTGCTATGGTTTCTTGCTATTTTCCTTGGACCCAAGCTGATTGGCAGAGTGATGTCAGCTGGAACAGATCCATGTGATTAGTCAAAACCCGTGGAGGACAAGTGATATTTG
This sequence comes from Rattus rattus, assembly GCF_011064425.1. NCBI lineage: Eukaryota > Metazoa > Chordata > Mammalia > Rodentia > Muridae > Rattus > Rattus rattus. Next base: position 206,671,405 of record NC_046156.1, on the reverse strand, counting down.
GAGGGAATATAAATAAACCCAACAGGGACAAAGGAGGCTGAGCTAGGCTTGATCTTCCCTGATCTTCAATCACTGAGAGAGGCACAGCTGAGAATTTCCTGAGTTCCTCTGGCTTCCTCCTGCTAACTCTGTCTAGGCTGAGGCCTGGCTGCCTCTGCTAAGTAGTGCCACAGCTGCTGATTCAAATTTGCTATCCTGACTCTACCAAAATGGACTGCTGGTGTATCTGTGAAGTGTCTGCAAGGGGATCAAACTGTACCAGCTGACTGTGAACTGAACTGCTGATATTCTGACAGCAGAGATAGGATTTGCTCCAAGGAAGCTTTTCTAAACAGGACTACTTCCCCAGTATCCTTTCTTTTCTACTACCTCTGGTGGGTGATGAGCTAGAAGGGGGGTTAAAGTATTTAAGAACTGTCATTAAAAGTGGGCTTTGAAAAAAATAAAATTATACAACGTTATCATCATCATCTAGCATAACATTGGCCTCTTACAAGGAAGGGTAGATAACACCTTGAAATGTAGATGATGCCAAGATATAAAGTCCTTGTGGCCATCAAACTGTCCCTAGGTCCCAATATTTAACTATGGAAGCCGAGGACAATGCACAGAATCTCTATAGATTTGTTACTTTTCTAATTAATTCCTATGCCAGATATTTCTGCCTTTGCTATTTTGTGGCTGTTATATAAGTGAAACCATGTGGTAAGAATTTTTCCCCCCAGGATTTTATTGTGGTAAAATAAATACAAAAATTCACCATCTTTCACACTTTTTGTTTTCTTGTGGCTATGACAAAATATCCTGACAAAAGTAGCTTCAGAGAGAAAGGGGTAATTTTATCTCACAGTTTCAGTTATAGTTTATCCTGGCAAGGAAAAATCACAGCATCGGGAATCCACAGCAGATTGTGACACACTATTCATTGACAAGAGACAGAGAGACACCAGTTCTTGGGATCAATCCCTTGCCCTCAGTCCACACCCGGTTCACAAAAATGGTGCTGCCTACATTAAGGATAGGCCTTCCCATCCTAACTAAACAAATTACAAAGAAATCCTCCACAGGCAATAGACAGGGCAACCTTATCTAGACAATCTCTCACTGATACTCCCTTTCCAGGTGATTCCAGATCCTGGCAAGTTGACAACTGAACATAACCATCTAACCATCACACCAATATAACCATTTTAAATAAACAGTTGAGATGATGCAAACCATCCTCACCTCTCCCAAGAAATCTCCATTATGTAAAGCTGCAAATACACACACACACACACACACACACACACACACACACACATATATGTATATATACAGTATTTCCTACTTCTTCCCTTTAATCCTGTTTATCTCTTTCTCCGTGAGGTTGGCCACTTCAAGTGCTTCTCATAAGCACTATATAAAAGCTCACCCAGAGACTGCCCCACCTGGGGCTCCATCCCATATGCAGTCACCAAACCCAATGACTATTGCTATTCTATGCCAAGAAGTGCTTGCTGACAGGAGCCAGATATGGGTGTCTCCTGAGAGGCTCTACCAGAGCCCTACTAATACAAATGAGGATGGTTGCAGCTAACAATTGAACTGAACAAGGGGACCCCAGTGGAGGAGTTAGAAAAAAGACTAAAGGAACTGAAGGGGTTTGTAACACCATATGAATAACAACAGTATCAACAGCCAAACCCCACCAGAGCTTCCAAGGACTAAACCACCAACCAAAGAGTACACATGGAGGAACTCATGACTCCAGCCACATATGTAGCAGGGGATAGCATTGTCCATCATCAATAGGAGGAAAAGCCATTGGTCCTGTGAAGGCTCATTTCCCCAATTTAGGGCAATGCCAGGGTGTTGAGTTTGGAGTGGGTAGGTGGGAGTGGGAGCATGCTCATAGAAGCAGGGGGAGGCAGTATGGGAGAGGGAGGAAAGGGGATAACATTTGAAATGTAAATACATAAAATAGCCCAGATAAATATTTTTTTAAAGAAAGAAATCTTTCTTATTTCCATGTATAAGAGAGATGAGTAAATGTGTTTATTTTGACTATTATAGTAGGAAAGAAATTAATCAACTTATAAAAAAGAACATTGAATTATTCATGTATTCTATAGGACTACCATTGACTACGGCTGGTATTCAATAGCAACAAAAACAGCAGAAAGCCCATGGACACGTGGAAGCTGAACAACTATGTACTCAATAATAACTTGGTCAGGGAAAAATAAAGAAAGAAATTAAAGATTTTTAGAATTTCATGAAAATGAAGGCACAACATATCCAAACTTATGGGACACAATGAAAGGGCTAAGGGCAGAGGAAAACTCATAATTCTGAGTACCTCCATAAAGAAATTGGAGAGAGCATACACTAGCAGCTTAACAGCTCAACTGAAAGCTTTAGAACAAAAAGAAGTTAATATACCCAAGAGGAGTAGACAGCAGGAAATAATCAAACTCAGGGCTGAAATCAACCAAGTAGAAACAAAGAGAACTATACAAAGTATCAACAAAACTAGGATCTGGTTCTTTGAGAAAATCAATAAGATGGATAAACCCTTAGCCAGACTAACCAGAGGCCACAAATTAACAAAATCGGGAAGGAAAAGGTAGACATAACAGAAACTGAGGAAATTGGAAAAATATTCATATCCTATTACAAAAGTCTATACTCAACAAAACTGGAAAATCTGGATGAAATGAGTAATTTTCTAGGTAGACAACAGGTACCAAAGTTAAATCAGGATCAGATAAACCATCTAAATTGTCCCATAACCTCCAAGGAAATAGAAGCAGTCCTTAGAACACTCCCAACCAAAAAGCAGCCCGGGGAAAGATGGTTTTAGTGCAGAATTCTATCAGGCCTTCAAAGAAGATCTAGTAGCAATACTTCTTAAACTATTTCTTAAAATAGAAACAGAAGGAACACTACCCAATTCTTTCTATGAAGCCACAGTTACACTGATAATTAAACCACAAAAAGATCAAAGAAAGAGAACTACAAACCAATTTACTTTATGAATATCAATACAAAAATACTCAATAAAATTCTGGCAAACTGAATACAAGAATGCATCAAATGATCATCCTAGGATCAAGTAGGCTTCATCCTAGGAATGTAGAGATGGTTCATCAATGTAACCCACTATAGAAACAACCTCAAAGACAGAAACCACATGATCATCTCATTAGATGCTGAAAAAGCCTTTGACATAAAACAATATTCACTCATATTAAAAGTACTGGAGAGACCAGGAATTCAAGGTTCATTCCTAAATATAATAACAGCAATATACAGCAAACCAATAACCAACATCAAACTAAACGGAGAGAAACTCAAAGCAATCCCATTAAAATCAGGGAAAAGACAAAGCTACCTGCTCTCTCCCTACCTATTCGATATAGTACTCGAAGTTCTACCCAGAGCACTTAGACAACAAAAGGAAATCAAAGGGAAACAAATTGGAAAGGAGAAAGTCAAGATACGACTATTTGCAGATGAGATGGTAGTATAAGTGATCCCAAAAGTTCTACCACAGAGTTCCTACAGCTGATAAACAACTTCAGTAAAGTAGCTGGTTATAAAATTAACTGTAACAAATAAGTAGTCTTCCTCTATTCAAGGAATCAAAGGACTGAGAAATAAATTAGATTGCAACACCCTTCACAATAGTCACAAATAATATAAAATATCTTTGTGTGACTCTAACGAAGCAACTGAAAGATGTGTATGACAAGAACGTCAAATCCCTGAAGAAGGAACTCAAAGAAGAACTCATAAGATAGAAAGATCTCCCATGCTCATGGATTGGCAGGATTAATATAGTGAAAATGGTCATCTTTCTGAAAGCAATCTACAGATTCAATTCAATCCCCATCAAAATTCCAAATCAATTCTTCACAGAGTTAAAAAGAACAATTCTCAAATTCATTTGGAATAAAAAAAAAAATCCAGGATAGCAAAAGCTATTCTCAACAATGAAAGAACTTCTGGGGGAATCACCATCCCTGACTTCAAAGTGTATTACAGAGAAATTGTGATTAAAATTGCTGGTATTGGTACAGAGACAGGCAGGTAAATCAGTGGAATAGAATTGAAGACTCAGAAATGAACCCACACACCTATGGTTACTTGATCTTTGACAAAGGAGCTAAAACCATCTGGAAATAAGATACCATTTTCAACAAATAGTGCTGTTTCAACTGGAGGTCAGCATGTAAAAGAATGCAAATAAATCCATTCTTATTGACCTGTACAAAGCTCAAACCCAAGTGGATCACATCAAACCAGATACACTCAAACTAACAGAAGAAAAAGTGGGGAAGACACTTGAACACATGGGCATTGGGGAAAATTTCCTGAACAGAAAACCAATGGCTTATGCTCTAAGGTAAGCAACTGGCGAATGGAACCTAATAAAACCGAAAGGCTTCTGTAAGACAAAGGACACTGTCAATAGGACAAAATGGCAACACACAGATTGAGAAAAGACATTTACCAACCCTATATCTGATAGAGGGCTAATATCTAAAATATAAAAAGAACTCAGGAAGGTAGACTCCAGAAAACCAAGTAACCCTATTAAAAAGTAGAGTACAGAGCTAAATAGAGAATTCTCTTTGAGTTTGTTTATATAGTGGATTACATTGATAGATTTCCAAATATTGAACCATCTCTACATCCCTCAGATGAAGTCTACTTGACCATGATGAATGACCATTTTGATGTGTTCTTGGATTCGGTTTGTGAGAATTTTATTGAGTATTTTGTGTCAATATTCTTATGGGAAATTGGTCTCAAGTTCTCTTTCTGTTGGATTTTTGTGATGTTTATGTATAGGGTTTATATAATTGTGGCTTTATAGAAGGAATTGGGTAGTGTTCCTTCTGTTTCTATTTTGTGGAATGGTTTGTACAGTATTGGCATTAAGTCTTCTATGAAGGTCTGATAGAATTCTGCACTAAACCCTAAATAAAAAAATTCTCCACCCAGGAATTTTAAATGATTGAGAAGCACTTAAATAAATGTTCAACATCCTTAGTCATCAGAGAAATGTAAATCAAAATGACCCTGAGATTCCATCTCACATCAATCAGAATGTCTAAGATCAAAAACTCAAATGTAAATCAAAATGACCCTGAGATTCCATCTCACATCAATCAGAATGTCTAAGATCAAAAACTCAGGTGACAGCAGATGTTGGTGAGGATGTGGAGAAAGAGGAACATTCCTCCACTGCTGGTGGGACTGCAAACTGGTAAAACACTTTGGAAATCAATCTGGTGTTTCCTGAGAAAATAGGAAATAGTTCTACCTGAAGACCCAGCTGTACCACTCCTTGTCATATACCCAAAAAGTGCTCTGACATATAACAAGAACAAGTACTCCACTGTGTCCATACCATCCTTATTTATAATAGCCAGAAGCTGGAAACTACTTAGATGTCCCTCAACAGAGGAATCTATACAGAAAATGTGCTACATCTACACAGTGGAGTACTACTCAGCAATTACAAGCAATTTCTTCATGGATGGAACTAGAAAGTACCATCCTGAGTGAGGTAACTCAGACAAAAAAGAACACACATGGTATGCACTCACTGAGAAGCGAATATTAATCCCAAAGCTCACAATGTCCATGATACCACCCACAGACCATATGGAGCTTAGAAGGAAGGAAGACCAGAGTATGGATGCTTCAGTCCTGAAATGAGGGGACAACTGGATGATCATGGGAGGGGAATGGAGGGGAGGACCTGGGAATGATCAGGGTGGGGGGAGGTAATAAGGGGCAATATCAGGAACTGTAGGGGATGTGAGAGAGGTACAGAGGGTTAGGAAATAGAACAAAAATATGTAGCAGGGGGGATAGCCAATAGATAGTCCCAGACACCAGGGAAATATGAGGCTCCCAGGACACAATGTGAATGACTTTAGCTGAAACGCACAGAGAAGGGGGAGATAGAACCTGTAGAGACCACATCCAGTAGATAGGCACGGTCCCTGGTCGAGGGATGGGGCCACCCAACCATCTTAATGTTTTTAACCTAGAAATGTTCCTGTCCAAAGGAAGAACAGACAAATAGTGGAGCAGAGACTGAAGGAAGGGCCATTTGGGGACTGTCCCACCTTGGGATCCATCATGTCTGCAGACACCAAACCCAACACTGTTGCAGTGGTCAAGAGGCGCTTGCTGACAAGAACCTGGTGTGGCAGTTCCTTGGGAGGTCCAGCCAGCAACTGACCAATGCAGATGTGAGCTCAGGGAACATGGTGAGGGAGCTGACAGAAGGACTAGAGGAGCAGCAGGGGAGGCAACCCCATTAGAAGAACAACATAAGCTGACCTGACCACGCAGTTCTCCCAGAGACTAAACCACCAACCAAGGAGTGTACCTGGAGGGGTCCATGACTCTAGATACACACATACACATATATATCCTTGCCTAACAGCAATGGGAGGGGTAGGCCTTTGGTCCCGGAGAGGTTTGATGCCCAGTGTAAGGGAATGCTGGAGTGGTAGGGCTGGAGAGGGTGGGTGGGTGGGTGAGCTCATTCATACAGGTAAAGGAGAGGGGGGAGGGCAGATGTAGTATGGGGGGTTGGTAGAGGGGTAACCAGAAAGTGGGATATCATTTGAGATGTAAATGAATGGAATGATTAATTTAAGAAGGAAATTAAAAAGTAATTCGGAAGCCATGTGCAGACTACACAGGAGTGAGGAGAAAACAGTTGCACCAAAGCAGTCAAGAGTATCATTTGCATAATCAGGAGTCAAAGATTTGAGTTGTAGATGTGAGGGTGGGAAAAAGAAGCAGAAAATTTAAAAATCTAAACTTTTGGCTTATTGACAGGAAGATGATTAGAGGCCAGGTATGGTGGTGCATGATTTTAGTCCCAGAACTTGGGAAGCTAGGAAAAGCAGATCTTTCTGAGATAGGGGCTACTTTGGTCAGTATAGCAAAATCTAAGATACTCAGGGATACATATTGATATCCTGTCTCAAAAATTGTGCAGATTGCACATAGTTTATCACCATTAATTTCCAAAATGAAACTTTATTATTTATTGCTAATGGTCAACTACAAAGTAACTAATAATAGCATAATTCCTCTGAATATTAACAAATAACCTGGTTTTAGCGCTTTATTCTAAGCACACCTTTGCAGTCATTTGGTAAAGAGGACAACATGGTAACTTTACTAATAAATATAGGACTAAAGGCAAAGCCTACAGGCCCAAGAACATAGGACTAACAATGAATAGAATTGCGGATTATTGCACTCTGTAAAAAAACAGACATTTGTGTCCTTTTCCTAAGGTTTCTTAAATGCAGTTTGGCCTTCAAGTATAGCTAATAAGTAACTTTTTAATTTCCTCTATACATCAGACATCAGATCTTGAGATTAATGTCAGAAGTATCTGAAAATCGCATCTTGAAACAGGCTTAATTTGACAGCTAACACTGTGAAAGGGGCCATACCAAGTCATGCTCTTAATGTGCAGGATTGTCAACCTTTAGAGAAATACTGAGTATATGAAACAATGAAGGCTAGTAAGAAGGGGGACTATAGAAAGATACTGCAGCTAGAATTGAAAATGTGGGCGTCTGTACATGGTGGGAACCTGTGCAGGAAGCAGGAGGCTTCTATGCTTTCACTATAATTCAAGCTCCAGTCCAGTTTGCCAAGACAGCTTTTCCTGGAGCCTCAAAGCCGTCCTTTTGACTTTCATCATCTAGAAACGGAGCCAGTAACATTGTTGCTGGCTTGAAAGGAGCCAGTAACATTGTTGCTGGCTTGAAAGGAGCCAGTAACATTGTTGCTGACTTGAAACTCCGACTTAGAAGGTGTCAGGTGCTCAAGATTGCATTAAGTCCTCACAACTGTTCCATAGAAAGAGGCTGCCCTCCAGGGTTTTGCAGCTTCAAAACAAAGACCAAAAGGAAAGCACTAACTTTCCCAATATCAAAGCTGCTGATAAATGAAAAGAAAAAGGGGAAAGGATGGGCTGATCTGTCCAAACTCATATACTACAAAGACAGAGAAGTTGGTTTGGTGCACATTCCAATAGCTATCAGTGATGTTCCCCCAGAAAGGTGAGGGCTCCTTTTGAGCACATAGTAATGATGTAATGTCAAGTAATAAAACATTTTATCTCGGGAAACTTCTCTTGAGGCTGGGAAGAAGTGCTGTGTGACAGACGCTCGGTGACTCAAGAAGATAAGAGAGAGAGGAATGGCCATACTGGCAAAAGATACCTGTGGAGTGAAGACCTTAATGTCTGGATATGCACCTTGAGTGTCTGGTACGGTGGAAAGTGCCAGAAGTAATGCCACCTGCAGGCAGAAGACAACCGAGGTTCCCATTCCCAGGAAGCACCTGGGACCCTGCAAAATCTCGACTGCGTTTTGAGAAGCTCTTTCTTTCTTTGATGGTTAATTTGACTGTTATTCCCACAAATGTCTTCTCTAAAATGGAAGGAATTCTTAGACCCTAATTGTTTAGCTCATTTAACTAGTAATCCAATCTGGCCTGTAAAGTGTTTATTGGTGGTGCTGTTGTGTTGTGTTGTTTTGTTTTGTTTCTTTTTAAACATTCCCACAGAAAAAGAAATCAAAGGTCAGGGACCATACTCATCTTCAAAGTAACTGAATTTTATATTTTTAAAACCTTATTATTTTCCAGGGTTTTTTCTTCCCCATCTCCAGCTGTTCCTGTATTCCTTGTACTAATGGTCTAGAGCCCTTCTTTTCTCACCTGCTTATATTTCCAATCCTTTCTTTTCCTTCTTTTTTCCACACTTCCCACTTTTCTCCTCATGTTGGTTACAAAGACCAACAGATGTGGGTGCTATAAGAACAAGCATCAGCACTGGAAGGGAAGTCCTCTCCTGCACATGGCTTGACTAGCTAAGCCTTCGCTCACTTCAAGTCCCCTTACAGCTAGGGCCTCTGGTAAGACTGGCTACAGCACTTTCCATTGATGCCTTCGCTGTGGATTCAGGTTTGTCTGTTTTATGTCAATCCAGTTCAGGGCTCTGTGAAGATACAGTAGGGAAAACTATTTATCGACCCTGGGTCAAGGTAACATTCCAACCTATCGAAAACCTAAAAGAGTTAATCCAGTTGAGTTGTGCCAAGCCAAGGGACCACCCCTCAGGAAGATAAGTTCACCTTAAGCCACAGCAAGTAGACAGGAGAAATAATTATTCCTTTAATGATGTACTTTTCCTTCCCAGAATTTCTGCCCCTTGGTGTTTATAGAACCATAGCATGTGGCCACCTGATCTTCAGAGCTAACACAAACATATAATTTTTCTTTTTCTTCTCCATGCACCCCTTCTAAGCAATCTTCCTCTAATGATCTGGCCTCACTCTAAAGCTCCTTCCCTGCAGTGTGACTGCCCATCCAGCATCTTGATGATGGTGGGGGCCTTTTAAACAGCATGCTTTCTCTTTTCTTCCTTTCTATTTCCCTCTTGTTTGACATGTGGCTATTTACCACTTATCTGTGTTGTTGGTCTTTGAAATTCTTATCTGTTTTTAAATTCTTTTATTAAAAAGACTGAGAAACCCCACAGTAGGCTCTCAATTTTCCAGTAATGTTCCTTCCCTTCCTTTTAGAGACCACTTATAAGTAAATGTCTCATTTATAGGCCTAAATTTCTATTATAGAAAGGTAATCTCCAGGCCTTCTCTTGTTTGTACATTTATGCTCAACAGCCAGATTGTGTGTGTGTGTGTGTGTGTGTGTGTGTGTGTGTGTGTGTGTGTGTATTCTTATGCCAAAGAGAAATACTTAGGGTAGTATATTCTAATCACATTTTACAATGGCCTGCCCTCAACCACATCATTAGGAAAAACAGACACTGGATTTAATAACTAAATAGAAAAATAGAGCTTACCCCACATGTGGCCCATATGTGTATATATACAGCCACCAAAAGTAGATAAGATTGATGAAGCTAAGAAGTGCATGCTGACAGGAACCGGATATAGATGTCTTCTGAGAAACACAGCCAGAGCATGTCAAATACAGAGGTGAATGCTAGCAGCAAACTACTGAACTGAGAACGGGACCCTTGTTGGAGGAATTAGAGAAAGGATTGAAAGAGCTGAAGGGGCTTGCAACACCACAAGAACAACAATGCCAACCAACCAGAGCTACCAGGGACTAAACCACTACCCAAAGACTATACATGGACTGACCCATGACTCCAACTGCATATGTAGCAGAGGATGGCCTTGTTGGGCACCAATGGAGGGAGAAGCCATTGGTCCTGCCAAGGTTGGACACCCAGTGTAGGGGAATGTCGAGGTGGGGAGAAGGGGTGGACGGGGAGGGGAACATCCTTATAGAAGAAGGGGAGGGGATAGGGGGCTTATGTCCGGAAAACCAGGAAAGGGACTAACATTTGAAATGTAAATTAAAAAAATCCAATAAAAAAATAAAATAAAATATAAGAGTTTCCAACATATTAAAAAGAGGAGTTTGAAAGTACAATAAAATATCAGGCTGGATATTGCTTAAGATTTAGGGATAGAAGGTTTTTTTTTCTGGACAAACCTGTTCTTCTCTCATGGGAATGAAGAACTAAATTGTTATCCTTCATTTCTTCAGCAAAATATTATTGGTGTCTACCCAAGCCAAGAAATAGGATAGAGAACATACAGCAATGAAAATAAAGGCAAAGAAAAGTCGCACCTAAACTAGACAGAAAGAACTCGGAGTACAGAGGTAAGCAAGAGAGCACAAGATGGTTGGAATCCTGTGTAAGGTGCCTTACAAGCTACAGCACAGCAATGGAGACAGACGTAGGGATGGGTGGTGGATATCGGAGGGATGGTACTCCTGGAGGGAAGAATGGCTTTTAGAGATATTGCTTACATTTTGAAATACATGATTATATTTAGTGTTTATCTTTGATCAACGTTTGACTTTTATTCTTACACTTTCATTACTTTCTATTTATTTGGAAAGAGAGTGAAGGTCAAAAGACAGCCTATATGAGTAGCTTCTCTTCTTCCACCGTGTGGGTTCTGGGAATTGAACTCAGGTGGTCAGACTTCAAAACACAGAAACTGAAACTTCAAGACTGAATACTGGTCAAAAGAAGAGAAAACGAGTATATTCCTGGCCCCAAAGAGAGATATGACTTTCTAAACTACCAAGACGATCAGAAGAGAGCCATTTGGCTGGAGTTGCCTCCACCAAGAATTAAACCAAATGGGCCTAACATACAGATGGTCTCCAGATCTTAAAGTTTCAAAAACTTTAAGAAACAGAACACTACCTAAAATTAAATGTGTGCACAGTGGTTCTTGTGTCCTTGACCACTCTGACCCTTGAGTCCTTCTGCTTCATCTTATTATAAACTCCACCCACCTTCTACCCTGTGCCCTGCATTTCTGTGTGTGTAGACTCTTCTTAGATGGTAGACAGCAAGAACCAAGTTGCTGAGGAGAGACCAGAATGAGATCCTGATAGCAGGATGGTGCTCTTCTCTGCATTCTTGTCATCCTTTATCTCTATAGTATATGCGATGCCAAGTACATTGTGCAAGTAAAATAAAAATTAGAACCACTTTTCTGAAGAAAGTATGGAAAAAACAATAGGAAAATTATTGAGAAACTACATTTTGTAAAGAAGAGTTGCCTACAGTTAGAATATCACAAAACTCCCTACAAGGTTTTGGCATACCCTGTTTTATATATGGTAACACTACTGTTAGGCATTGCTCAAAGATTGACCCAGGCATGTTTGAAATCTAGGTGGTGATAATCAGACCCCACAGGCCAAGCTCTCTACATATTTATAGAGAGAAGATCTCACAGAAGGAGCCACCTGCCCTCTCTTAAGGGCCTTCTGTGCTTCCTTGATCTGTATGCAAGGTGGTGGAGAAGAAATACTATGTCAGAAGGAAGGAATAGCAAGCTTAGACTGCAAAGGGTACAAAGATCCTTAGATATCAAAGACATATTTTGACATTATTCTCTGACATACCTTGTTGGGAGTGTTGAGCTCTGAAATGCTTTCAGAGTCATGCTTTCATTGTCAGGAATAGAAAATAGCCTTATCAAAAGGTCATTTGGTCACACCCTTGGTGTCCTTTCCTGAGCATACTTTCCCATTCCTTATAACAAAGCACAGCTCAAAGCCCAAACCTTTATGTTCTGCTTATCTTGTAACTGATTCCAAACCATATCTTCAGTGTGTTTCTCTCTTTTTCATATTTTTACAAAAAGCAAAGGAGAGGGGTCATATTTTATCTCAACACTTCACTTAAGTATTTATTATTCTGTCCAATACCCTATGCTACCACTCAGAAGTTCAAGTATCTGGGAAGCATTTGGGCATACTATTCAGGCAAGTTCCCTTTTACTTTATAAGAATAACCTTCTCTTCCACTGACAATCATACAATTTCCATTGGCATTTGTGACCTCATCAGAATGACCTTCACCTTCTACACTGTTTATTGCTCTTCGTTCTCTGTGCCCCTCCCAAAACAACTCTCTGGCACTAGACCTCCATTCAGGGCTATTGTAGGCTGTTTGTAGCACATCCGATACAGCACGTTAGAAAAAAAGAAGATTGAAAGAATATGGGAAGAAGAGAGCCCCTTATCCTGAAGTCTGGTTGAAGTTTCTTAGCATTTGTATGCTAAACACACATCTCTTTGCCAGTCTGTTTTGGACACTTGCCTTTATACATAGACTATCAGAGGAACCTAAGATTCCATGCATCCCCATATCAACTGTGTTCCTATTAGAATTCTCCAATCAAGGATTGTGCTAGTGCACGCTACTCCTTTCTTATCTGTAGGCACCACATATGTGATTACCATGAATTATAGTTTATTTTTGAGTACACCATGACTCTTGACTCTGCTAGCCCCGAAGATCTCAGTTTGCCTACTAATTACCCATTAACATTTGTGGTGGTTTGAATATGCTTGGCCCAGGGAGTGGCACTATTAGGAAGTGTGGCCTTGTTGAAGTAGGCATAGCCTTGTGGTAGAAAGTGTGTCACTGTCGATGTGGGCTTTAAGACCCTCCTCCTAACTACCTGGAGCCAGTCTTCTCTTGTTTGCCTTTGGAAGAAAGTATAGAACTTTCAGCTCCCACAGCACCATGTCTGTCTGGATGCCACCATGCTTCCAGCCACGATGATATAGACGGAACCACAGAATCTGTAAACTAACCCCAACTAAAGAATTCCGCTTGTTGCCAAATCGAAAGTGGTTTCACAGTAGATTAGGTTTCTTAGGCTCTACTGATCCCCCGAGGAAGACAACAGATACTACTGTGTGTTTGTCATTAGTTCTCAAAGGAATTTATTATTTGGGCTGTGTATTTTTAAGCAATTCTTAAAAACATTGTCATAGGTTGTCACTGTCATGGAATCAGTATATAAGCTACTGGTCAAGATAATACAGATAACTCTAGAGTAGAGTTTCCACATTTTGATCAGTTATACTGATTTATCTCACCTTGGTCTTACATTATTAACATTCAATGTGAAGTCACTAAAAAACAATTTTAAGTGATAGTCCTGATTATAAATATGGATAGGAAACTTATGAAGCTTCCTGAGCCCTGACTATCAGGGTGTACCAGAAATGCTTGAAACCTGCCACTGATATGACAATATTGATTACTCCAACCAGTGCAAGATGGATTACAATAGAACAGCTTTTCTCTTTTTTCCCCCTATTTTTTACTGGATATTTTATTTATTTACATTTCAAGTGTTATCCCCTTTCCTGATTTCCCCTCTGAAATCCCCTATCCCATCTTCCCTCCCCCTGCTTCTATGAGGGTGCTCCCCCACCCACCCACACACTCCCACCTCCCTGCATTTCCCTACACTGGGGCATCAAGCCTTCCCAGGACCAAGGGCCTCTCCTCCTGTTGATGTCTGACAAGGCCATCTTCTGCTACATATACAGCTGGAGCCATAGGTCCATCCCTATGTACTCTTTGGTTGGTGGTTTAGTCCCTGAGGGCTCTAAAGTGTCAGTTGGTTGATATCGTTGTTCTTCCTATGGGTTGCAAACCTTTTCAGCTCCTTCAGTCTTTTCTCTAACTCCTACAATCAGGACCTCACTCTCAGTTCAATGATTGGCTGCAAGCATTCGCTTCTGTATTTACCATGCTCTGGCAGAGCCTCTCAGGAGACAGCTGTACTAGACTCCTGTCAGCATGCACTTCTTGGCATCAGCACTGTTGTCTGGGTTTGGTGGCTATATGTATATGGGCTGGATCTCTACATGGGGCAGTATTTGGGTGGCCTTTCCTTCAGTCTCTGCTCCACACTTTGTCTCTGTATTTCCTCCCTTGAGTATTTTGTTTCCCCTTCTAAGAAGGACTGAAGCATCCACACTTTGGTCTTCCTTCTTCTAAAGCTTCATGTAGTCTGTAAATTGTATCTTGGGTGTTCTGAGCTTTTGGATTAATATCCAGTTATCAGTGAGTGCATACCAGGTGTATTCTTTTGTGACTGGGTTACCTCACTCAGGATATTTTTTAATCCCATCCATTTGTCTAAGAATTTCATGAAGTCATTGTTTTTAATAGCTGAGTAGCACTCCATTGTGTAAATGTACCACATTTTCTGTATCCATTCCTCCATTGAAGAACATCTGGGTTCTTTCCAGCTTCTGGTTATTATAAATAAGGCTTTTATGAACATATTGGAGCAGGTGTCCTTGTTATATGTTAGAGCATCATTTGGGTATATGCCCAGGTATAGCTGGGTACTTAGGTAGAACTATTTCCAACTTTCTGAGGAATAGCCAGACTGATTTCCAGAGTGGTTGTACCAGTTTGCAATCCCCTCAACAATGGAGGAGTGTTCCTCTTTCTCCACATCCTCACCAACGTCTACTGTTTTTGATCTTAGCCATTCTGACTGGTGTGAGGTGGAATCTCAGGATTGTTTTGATTTGCATTTCCCTGATGACTAAGGATGTTGAACATTTCTTTAGGTGTTTCTCAGCCATTCAGTACTCCAAGATAAACCGTGAAGATTGGAGCAGAATGCTTCACCACTTATGACATCTAGTGGCCGAGAATTTGCATGACAAGCCCTTATTCATGAGAGGAAACTTGGGCAAAGTCAAGGTAGTTTTGTTTAGGTTTCATTTTCTAAAAATATACCAGAGCACACCTATTCTCCAGAAGGGATTGGTTGGCAATCCAGGGACCAAGAAGATTATATATATACATACATAATATATAAGAAATATATATATTTCTGTCTGCCAAAGTTACACCAAGGCTCAAAAATAATGTCTAAAAAAGAAGAAAGGAAAAGCTGGCACTTGTCACTGATCTAGTTTCTCTCTCACAAAAGGAGTAAAATTAAGGCACAGACATCCTCAGAGTGACATCTTGACACTCAGCGGTGGGAAACCACATTTGGATAGAATCTTGAGGCCAAACACCTGGTCTTTCTGGATGCTAGTTTCATAGAAAAGAAGCCAGACGTAGACAACCAACTCAGCCTTAAAGCTTTTCCATGACATCAGCATGAGTAGTTGCTGTCCTTCCTGTGTTTAAGCTCTCTAGCTTTGCATAAATTATCTCATTATATTTAATCCTCAAAACAACTCCAGAGAAGTCTACTGCTTCCTCTATTTTCGTAAGTGAAAATGCCAGGTCTCTGGAGACTAAACACAATTTGCATAATTTTACAGGTAGAAAAATCACATGGTTGGCGTCTGAACTCATGTTTCCTTGGCATCAGGAGTATCTTTCCTTCCAGATTGCTAGAACTCATATGCTACCTATTATTAATTAACTAATGGTCTTTTTTTTCTTGTTTGTTTGTTTCCCAGCACTTCCCTGCTTTCTAGCTTGCCATCTTACTCTGCAGCACATATTCTGGGCTCTTTGCCTCAGAAGAAAACTGAAAATGATGTTGAACATTTCTGTGTTCCAGTGTTGGAAGTTAAGAAATTAGAGGATTCAGGATGTGTATATAGTGTATAGGAAGGATTTATGAGAAAGGGCTTGGGAAACTAGGTCTAATTTTTCCTATATCTTTAGAGGTAGAGAGAAAAAGACACAGTCTTTGAGAAAGGCTGTATTAATTACTCATTGCTGTCACAAAATATTTCACAAAAGCAACTTAAAGACAGAGAGATTTATTGGGACTTCCAGTCCTAATGATACCATGCATCATGGTGGCAGGAGACAGCTGGTCACACTGGGTCCACCATCAAGAAACAGACTAATGAATACATATCCTTAGATTTCCTTTTCCTTATAATCAAGTCTGGGCTACTAGCTCGTGAATTGGTACCACAGACATTTAGGGTGGATCTTTCTATTCAGATTAACTGATCCTCAAAGGCAGGCACAGACGTTCCTAACATTTGTTCCCATGGCCATTCTAAATCCCACCCAGTGAACGATCAGGATGGACCATCACAGATTTTGCACCTTTCTCCTCATCAAAGATGTCAAAGGAACACTTGCTGAGCTCCTTGCTTTTACGGCTACAAGTAGGAAACTACTTGCTGCCTATATGAGAATCTTGACCTTCCTCTGGGGCAGCTGGATCCATCCGATCAGTGTAGACCATGTGCTATTCCAAAGTCACCAAGTCAAACACATGAGAACCATCTGAAGCGTAGACAAATCCTTGAAGGTGAAGCCACTGCACATGAAATTAGATTGGTTGACTGCAGGGCTTGCCTCCCTAAAACAATGAAATCAAATAACAAGCATTCTGCTGATTCAGAACTAAGTTCGTCCTAACAAATAAGCACACATCAGGGGTCCTAGTGATCATTTTGTGGCTGTTTGTTTGTTAACTGGACACAAGCAAGAGTTATCTGAGAAGAGAGGACTCTTTGACCAAAGCAAACATAGGGAAGAGAGAGTTTATTTTGGCTTACATTTCCAGAGGGTAAAGGGCCATCATGGTGGAGTGGGGACACGGCAACAGGGAGAAGACATGGAGGTTGGAGGAGAAAGCTGAGCCTTCACATCCATAACAGTAAGTGCAAAGCAGTGATCTGGATGTGGGGTAAAGCTTTTAATTCTCCAAGCCTGTGAGAGGACTTCCTCCGGCAAGGCTGCACCTCCCTGTAACCTCTTAAAACCCTGTCACTACCTGAGGATCAAGTGTTCAAATGCTTGACATTAAAGAAGACATTTCACATTAGAAAAACTGCAGTCTTTCCAGGGCTTCCATTATCGACTAGGGAGCAGGAGTTTTTCAGGAACCTTTCAGGTTTGGGGTACAGATGCGACTCAGTGTTCTCAGCCTTTGGACTGACCAGTTAATTGGTTGTCAGTGTTTCTAGCATACGTCAGTCACTGTGCAGCTACTCTGACTGGTAAGGCAAGCAGCCTCAGAGACAGAGCAACTCCAGGTTCTCAATCTTAAGTGTGGATGACTGTGTTGCTGGCACTTTTTTTTTGTTTGTTTGTTTTTTTTCCCCCTCCCCACCCTCCCCCTATTGCCGCCCTCCCCCCAACTGTCTAGTTCACTGGGGGTTCAGTCTTAGCAGGACCCAGGGCTTCCTCTTCCACTGGTGCTCTTACTAGGATATTCATTGCTACCTATGAGGTCAGAGTCCAGGGTCAGTCCATGTATAGTCTTTTAGGTAGTGGCTTAGTCCCTGGAAGCTCTGGTTGCTTGGCATTGTTGTACATATGGGGTCTCGAGCCCCTTCAAGCTCTTCCAGTTCTTTCTCTGATTCCTTCAACGGGGTCCTATTCTCAGTTCAGTGGTTTGCTGCTGACATTCGCCTCTGTATTTGCTGTATTCTGGCTGTGTCTCTCAGGAGCGATCTACACTTCTGCACTTCTTTGCTTCATCCATCTTATCTAATTGGGTGGCTGTATATATATGGGCCACATGTGGGGCAGGCTCTGAATGGGTGTCCCTTCAGTCTCTGTTTTAATCTTTGCCTCTCTTCCCTGCCAAGGGTATTCTTGTTCCCCTTTTAAAGAAGGAGTGAAGCATTCACATTTTGATCATCCGTCTTGAGTTTCATTTGTTCTAGGCATCTAGGGTAATTCAGGCATTTGGGCTAATAGCCACTTATCAATGAGTGCATACCATGTATGTCTTTCTGTGATTGGGTTAGCTCACTCAGGATGATATTTTCTAGTTCCAACCATTTGCCTACGAATTTCATAAAGTCGTTGTTTTTTATAGCTGAGTAATATTCCATTGTGTAGATGTACCACATTTTCTGTATCCATTCCTCTGTTGAAGGGCATCTGGGTTCTTTCCAGCTTCTGGCTATTATAAATAAGGCTGCGATGAACATAGTGGACCACGTGTCTTTTTTATATGTTGGGGCATCTTTTGGGTATATGCCCAAGAGAGGTATAGCTGGATCCTCAGGCAGTTCAATGTCCAATTTTCTGAGGAACCTCCAGACTGATTTCCAGAATGGTTGTACCAGTCTGCAATCCCACCAACAATGGAGGAGTGTTCCTCTTTCTCCACATCCTCGCCAGCATTTGCTGTCACCTGAGTTTTTGATCTTAGCCATTCTCACTGGTGTGAGGTGAAATCTCAGGGTTGTTTTGATTTGCATTTCCCTGATGACTAAAGATGTTGAACATTTCTTTAGGTGTTTCTCAGCCATTCGGCATTCCTCAGCTGTGAATTCTTTGTTTAGCTCTGAACCCCATTTTTTAATAGGTTATTTGTCTCCCCAAGGTCTAACTTTTTGAGTTCTTTGTATATTTTGGATATAAGGCCTCTATCTGTTGTAGGATTGGTAAAGATCTTTTCCCAATCTGTTGGTTGCCGTTTTGTCCTAACCACAGTGTCCTTTTTGTGTTGCTGGCACTTTAACATGTATTTCATCCAATGGGTTTTGTTCTTCTAGAGAACCCTGACTAACACAGTCACCAAGTGCTAAAACCACAGGGTGACTGGACTAAATAGAGTTGGGGAGGGGCAGACTTAATGGTTGCCAAGGGAAACTCAGACATGATTAAGAGGAGAAAACACTCAAAAGGTAATGCAAGATTTAGGCACTGCTTGCTTTCTTTTGTTAGCATTGCAAATGAGTTATAAAAATAAAACTCTGCCAGAACTGAACCGAGGCCAATCCCAACTTCAGCTATTCATCTCCAAAGGGAAAAGACAGGGTTGCTAAAACAGACTGTGCTGTAGCCTGCCCCAGAGGCAACAACAATGGTAACTTCTGATGGAATGAATGGTAAATCCCTTCTGTAGAAAATAAAATTAGTTTTCAGAAGCACGGGGATGAATGAAACCTGGACTTTCTACAACAAAATGTTCTGCTGTTTAGGATTATGAAAAATAATAAAAACAGGAGAGAAGAGGAATTGACTTATATAATTGTGGAAGTTAAAATTTTCTCAGCCTCTGCCTGCAATATATGGAACTCAGACACGGATGACATAAGTTCTAGTCAAAATGGAGGACAGACCAAGTCTCAGCTCAAGAAGTCAGGGAAGGAGAGCAGGAAAGGTCAGGGGATAGAGAGGGAGAGAGAAGGGAAGAGGGAAGAACAGCAGAAGAGGGAAGGGAGAAAGTAGGGAAAGTGAAGGAAGAGAAAGGGCAAAAGAGAAGGAGAAAAAGGAACTTACTTCCCTCTATCTTTTTGCTCTTTCAGAAGGTTTTTAATCTTTCAGAATGTTGCATGGTTTGCACCTACATTGGGAAGGGCGACTTACTCTGTTCAACAAATTGAATGAAGAGACATGTTGCAAACATGATGATGTTTAGACTCATGGTATCACATTTTTTTCCCTTCCAGATCTTGTGGGTTGGAAACTGTGGGATAATGTCACAGGTGAGGCAGGTACAAGATAGAATGAGGCCTGTCATTGGACAAAAAGGATGGATAGGCAGGAGAAAAGTTTGAGGGAAGGGGAGGATACTGGAACAGAAAGGAGGAAGAAACAGGAGACTGGGAGAGTAGCCGTGGAGAGAACATGGAAGCTGACGTAAGATTCCACATTGTACCTTTACAGGTTGTTATGAATGTTCTTAAGGGATGGATGTGTACAGGGCTTTGTATGTTTAGGTGGGCAATTATATTGTATCAATTGGATCAGAGGTTATTGTGTTGTGTGTTCTTTCTTGTGGTGAATTAAGTTTAAGAGAGTTTGTGGCGGCTGGGACACTAAGCTGCCACAGAGTTGGGATGTATGTTTCTGGCATGGAAACCTGCCTTGGGAACTGGATGGGTAGAAAGATTGCTGCCGGGCTCAGAGAGAGGCCTTCGGCAGTGTGATATGGGATGGAGGAGAGCGGGTGAGATGTTTTACTGACTGAGATGAGGATATCTATTAGATATCTTGGGGCACTGTGGTGCTAGATCTAGAGGGGGTAAAAGACAGCCCCATTTTTATAATTTTACAACAACAGAAAACAAGACTCCAAGTATTGAAAAATGGGACCTAGTCAGTATTGTAGGTCTAGAAAATGTCCCTTCAAAAATGAATTAATGTTTCAATTAAAAGGGCATTTGGGAATGGGTTGCCACTTCTTTCTTGGTTATGTAAGAAACAGCATTTCTTCTAGTGCTCAAGTCAATGACATAGATGTAGAGACCGAACCCTAACACCTCGAAACTGGCAGTCATTGATTATGGACTTCCTTGTTTTGAAATTTTGAAGTTTCCATTCTTTACAAAATTTCTTGTGTCCATCACTCCTTTTTTTAGCAGGACAAAGCAGACTCAGAAACCTAGGTATCTCATGATCAAGATAAGTTGGCATGTAGGACTACACATCGCATTCTATACATCAAGCACAATTTATGAGGGAAGTATGAAATAAAATCTTAGAGTGGAGGTTAGAAACAGAATGCTCTGGAGACAAACTGGCTGGGTGCCACATTTCCTAGATGCCTAGATTTGGGAATGTTATTACCTTTTCTAGGCTTTGGGGGAAAAGGGAATTTTTCGAGTCCTGTCTGGAATAGTTGTGAAGATTAAAGGAGATAAAATGGAACAATAACTCCACATCACACCTAATGCAAAGGATCTCCCCAGTGTCACTCAAAGATTTGGTCTGAATAGGAAATGTCTCAGTAGGCTGTCATTAGTGATAACTTAGTTTCCATTTAGTGATGCTGTTTCAGAAGGCTACAGACCTATAGAAGAAGGAGTCTAGCTGGATGGAGTGGGGCCACAGATAGAGTACCTTGATGTTTTCCACTCTGGCCCCTATTTTCAGTTCTCTTCTACTTCCTGTCCATGGACACCACATGACCAGCCAGCCTCCTCCTCCTGCTGATATGCACTGTGTTCTACATTTTCAAGACAATGATCTACGCTAGCCCAACTTTCAGTTCTGAATCAGTTGAGCTAATTGGGTATAAAAGTAAGACAAAGTAAACTAGAAGAGCAACCAGCAGATAGAAACTCAGGAAAAGGATGAGAAAATGAATGTAGAATGCTATTATACTCATGTGTTCTCTACCAATCACTAAACAATGTCCAAAGCTGTACAGTAGTGTGGCAAGATTCTACAAGAGCCAGAAAACGAAATACTAAAAAGCTGATCGCAGACTTCAGCACCATGCGAGACTGAGGAACCAGGAGACCATACTAAAGGGAAAAGACACCAGCAAACGTCACAAAAATTTCAAATAAGTTGCAGGCATAGGTAAGGCAGGAGTTAAGGGATTTTTATTTTTGTTAATATATCGTTTTTTCTGAAATACTTAGAAGAATGACTTACAATTCCTGGTCACTGCATGTTGTTTCTTGACTGAGTGGATCCATTTCTACATGTGTTATAGGGTCCCAGAAACATCTTCAGAACACCTTAAAACTTTCGGTTTGGTATTTGTCCACGGAAGTTTGACTGAAAATGACTTTTACTCTTCTCTTCTTGTACCCACCTCCCTCTGTTGCCACTGCCACTTCCTGTCCTATCCACCAAATTTTCAGAGTTTTTATAAACTAGATTTTTCATAAGTGAACTCTTCCAACTAGCTCTTTAGCCAAAATACTAAAGCAATACTTTTAAATCAGATTAGAGTTTCAAATCTCAACATTCTATAGGCCATAGGATTACTCTGAAGAGTGAACAATGACCTCTTAATGTTCTGTCTAGATCTAAAACTCAAGTTTGAGTAAAATAAATTCATTATTCTGTGTGCCATATATATTTAAACTGTTTTTTATTTTAAGTTAACTTCAGAGCCTCTTCTGGGATATAATGATATCATTCATGCTTTGTTGCTATGAATACAGAAACTACATCAAAAGTATCCATATATAACTTCTTGGCGTCATAGTAGGGCTGAATGCAGAATCGGCAGCACATACCAGAACAATTACCAACAGAAAAATCCCTTTTTCAAAGTTCATTTTGTGTTTCCCTTTCATTACACAAAAGATTAGATAACAAAGAATTTTCTTTGCTACAAAAAAATTATCTATTTTCAGCATTATAACTGATGGAGAAAATTATTTTGTTGGAAATGAAAATAGGAAGCCTAAGTGTTAATAGATGAATTCATATCTAATTATCTACTTCTTGTTTGCAAAAAAGAAATAGGGAGGTATTTAAGTTAAAATGTGCTGCCCAGAAATCAATGGCATAGAAAAATAATTTTTGTAGACAATGTTTCTTATTGTTTGGGCCATATTCCAATTTCCAAATATAGATCTATTGAACAAAGTTTCACATCAGTTCAAATGTAGTATTGAAATGTATTTTCAGTGGGGAAAAGTGAGATATCGCCTTACAATGAACATCATTTTCATTCTCAGAAATATCTCAGGGCTGCAGATAATAAGTTCATACTTCTCAGATTCAAAATTATGTATCTTTTATAAAGATGAGAACTAACAAAACACTATTCCATCTGAGGCCACATCTTAGACTTAGGTCCCAGAAGCATCGATTCTGGGATCCAGCTGATTCTACTGTTTGTTAATTGGAAGCCTAAAATAGCACAAATAAGCCACAGGAAAAGAAAATAAAGGAAATAATGCATCAGCCCATCTAAATGTATTATTTATATCATTCCTTGTTTCCCAAAGCCAAGGCATACAGACTCAGGACCCAATAATCAACATGAATTGTGTTTCCACATTATCCAAAAGTCCACACTGCACGCATACAGAGACTACTTTTCCTGATGAAAGTTGTGTATATAGAGCTAGATTATTCCCACAGGGGAAAGTGATAGGGGTGACGTCTACTTTGTTTTAAATGACTGTGATGGTTTATATATGCTTGGCCCAGGGAATGGCACTATTAGGAGCTATGGTCTTGTTGGAGTAGGTGTGTCACTGTGGGCATGGGCTTTCACACCCTAGTTCTAGCTGCCTGAAAGTGAGTCTTCTGATAATCGCCTTCAGATGAAGATGTAGAACTCTCAGCTCTGCCTGCACTGGATGCTGCCATGCTCTTGCCTTGGTGATAACGGACTGAACCTTTGAACCTGAAAATCAGCCCCAGCTAAATGTTGTCCTTTATAAGACTTGCCATAGTCATGGTGTCTGTTCACAGCACTAAAACCCTAAGACAGAAGTTGGTACTGGAACTGGGATATTGCTGTGATAGGCCTGACCATGTTTTTGTTTGGAAGAATGTAGATTTGGGGACTTTGGATTTGGAAGACCATGCATTGTTTTATGTGGGGCCTAATGAGCTATCCTCGTAGGAATATGGAAGACTTTGTTGCTGTGAGTGATTTAAACTGTACAGACCTGGCCCTAGAGATTTCTCAGGAGAAGAATTTCACTATGTGACCTAGAGACTGTTTTGTGGTATTTTGGTAAAGAATGTGGCTATTTTTTTTGTCTGAAGAGTCTGCCTGAGGCTAAGGTGAAGAGACTCAGATTAATTGCATTGACAAAGGAAGCCTCAAAAAAGCCCAACAGATACTTTGTTCTCTGGTTAAGTCTCATGAAGAGCATTTTGAACAAGCGTAGCAATTTTAGAAAGGAAAAATATGAAATATATGGTTTGAGTACTAAAGGGGCACCAGGAAGTAAAATGGAGCCGAATCCTGTGTTCTAGGAGATGGCAGAAGGATTTCAGGGTAATGTCCTATCCAGCTAAGTTTAGATCCAGGTGTGGTGGTACACATCTTTAATCCCAGGAGACAGGTATGCAGATCTCTGAGTTCAAGGTTAATCTACAGAGCAAGATCCAGTACAGTCCAACATAGACAGTGAAGGAGTTAGAAAACAGAAAACTGGTGATAATGTAATAGAACAAGGGGGATGCATGTTCCAGCTCCTGCAAGGGGCAGAACTCGGCAGCTTCAGCCATGTAGCTCTGGCTTTAGAGTGACAAAATAGAAGGGACAACTAGGACAATTGAGGCTGGTTAGCTGGAGCTAAGAAATTAGCAGTGATTAAGAAGAGACCAGCATCACTGAGGAGAAGTCTTCTGGGAAGTGTTTTATGAGAGCACAGAGAAGCTATGTTCCAGAGATTGCCAAGGTTGTACTCCTTGCTGCAGCTATATTGGTAATGTGAGTCACCCAGGTGGTACTGGTTTTGAAAGCATAAAGGGGTCATGAAGAGCAATTAAGGCTTAGCCCTGTGAGAGGCAGTGCAAGGTTATTGGTGAAGCCTCAGTTGCAGTTGATGGCCCAGAACTAAGAGAGTCATGCAAAAGGGTTGAGGTTTGGTGCCATGAAGAGAGCCTATGAGAGGTTATTGACGAAGCCCAGTTACAATGAAAGAGCCCAGTGTATTGGAAATGCCAGGACCATGGGATGATCGCCAAGAACAGCAGCAGCAATAGAGTGGATCAACCTGAGTTTAACATGCTACAGAGCTGAAGAAATGATGCTAACCCTTTGGAGGATCCCAGAAGATCATGGGTGGATCCCAAACATTGAAACACTAAACTGTAACATTGAAGTTGCCTTGGAGACCCCAATATTTTTGAGTTACAAGTCATAGGATATCCCCTGAGGAATGCTGCTAACAGGGAGTGGAACCAGCCCAGGAAAAGAAGTTTGTTGCAGTCAACAAAGGTGAAAAAGGAATTGGAGACCTGAAAACTGCTTTGGCATCAGACATGGAGATGCAGAGTTTGGAGTTTGCCCAGCTGGTTTCCTGTCTTGATTTGTGGATTATAGTTAAGTGATTGGATGGATCTCAGGAGAGACTTTCAACTACTGCTATAGACTATGGGACTTTGGAAGTTGGACTAAATGAACCTTTTTTTATGCTATGGCTAGATATGGCCCCCATAGTCTCATGAGTTTGAACCAGCCTATGGGGGAGAGAGTGGAATGTGATGGTTTGTATTTGCTTGGCCCAGGTAGTGGCACTATTAGAAGGTCTGGCCTTGTTGGAGGAAGTGTGTCACTGTGGGGTGGGCTTGGAGACCCTCCTCCTAGCTGCCTGAGGATGCTCAGTCTGTTCCTGTCTTCCTTCTGGTGAAGATGTAGAACTCAGCTTCTCCTTCACCATGCCTGCCTGGATGATGCCAAACTCCCACCTTGATGATAATGGACTGAACTGCTGAACCTGTAAGCCAAACCCAAATAAATGTTGTCCTTTGTAAGAATTGACTTGGACATGGTGTCTGCTCATAGCAGTAAAACCCAAATATGGAATATTTGCTACAAATATTGCTATTGTAGCAGGAATATGGACATTTGTTACCAAGAGTGGTTTGAACGCTGCAGATCTGGCCCAAGAGGTTTCAGTGGAGAAGAATTTCAGTACATGTTGTAGAAACTGTTTTTTGTAGTATTTTGGTGAAGAATGTAGCTGCCTTTTGTCATTGGCTAAAGAGTCTGCCTGAGGCTAAGGTAAAGAGATTTAGATTAATTGTTGTGAAAAAGGAAGTCTCGAAAAAGCCCAGCAGAGACTTTCTTTCAGGCAAAGTCTCACGAAGAGTGTTTTAAACAAGTGTAGCAAGCTTAGAAATGAAAAATAAAAAATATATGGTCCAAGTATTAAAGGGGCACCAGGAAGTGAAATGGAGCCAAACCGTGTGTTCAAAGATATTAAATTGGATTAATGGAGTGGTGACTTTGGGGCAAGATCCTATCCAGCTAACTTTAAGTCCAGGCATGGTAGTACAAACCTTCAATCCAAGGAGGCAAAGTCAAGCAGATCTCTGAGTTCAAGACCATCCTAGAACAGAGCAAGTACTAGGTGAAGAAAAGCTTAAATCCAGGCTTGGT
Source organism: Rattus rattus (assembly GCF_011064425.1). NCBI lineage: Eukaryota > Metazoa > Chordata > Mammalia > Rodentia > Muridae > Rattus > Rattus rattus. The sequence goes on along the minus strand of NC_046156.1, from coordinate 206,645,279 downwards.
GGACCACACCTTTTATCCCAGTGGTTAGGATATAGGCTTGTAAATCTCTGAGTTCAAAATCAGTCTACAGAGCAAGTTCCAGGACAGCCAAGCTCAGGCAGTGAAGGAGTTGGAAAACAGAAAGTTGGTGATAATGTAGTAGAAAAAGAGGGCCATGTGCCAACCCCAGCAAGCAGCAGAACTTGGCAACTTTCAGCACATGGTTGTGACTTTAGAGTCCAGAATAGAAGGAACTACTGGGACAATTGATGCTGGTTAGCTGAAGCTCAGAACTTAGTAGTGATTAGAAAGACACCAGCATCACCGAAGTGGCATTTTCTGGGAAATGTTTTCTGAAAGCACAAAGAAGCTGTGCCCCAAAGATAGCCAATGTGCTTGGTAATGGAAGAGTCATCCCAGTGGTACTGGTTTTGAAGGCGTAAAGGAGTCATGAAGAACAGCTGAAGCTTGACAGTGTGATAGGTCAAGGAAGGCCATTGGTGAAAGTACAGCTTCAGTTACAGTTGATGGCCCAGGACTGAAGGGGTCATGGGAAGAAGTTAAGGCTTGGCTCCATAAAGAGAGCCTTTGAGAGGCTATTGGTGAAGCCTAGTTGCAGCAGAAGACCCCAGAGTATTGTTGATGCCAATACCATGATCACCAAGAACAGCAGTAGAGTAGATCAACCTGAGCTTAAGAGTGCTACAGAGGGCAGAGCTGGAAATGTGACTCCAGCCCTTTGATGGATCCCAGAATAACAAGTTTGGATTCCAGACATTGAAACAAGAAGCTGTAACATTGACGCTGCCTTGGAGACCCCAAGATGTTTGAGATACCACAGCCTTGACCTCTCTGCTGAGGAAAGCTGCTAACAGGGAGTGGAACAGGCCCAGGAAAAAGAAATTTGCTGCAGTCAACAAAGGTGAAAAACGATCTGGAGAGTTGAAGATCACTTTGGCATAATGCAGATGCAGAGTTTGGAGTTTGCCCATCTGGTTTCCTGTCTTGTTTTGGGAATTAGTTAAGTGATTAGATGAATCTCAGAAGAGACTTTGAACTTTGGAATTTTAATATTGTTGAGACTGCTATAGACTATGGGAGCTTGGAATTTGGACTAAATGTATATTTTATTATGCTATGGGTAGGTATGCCCCCCCATAGACTCATGTGTTTGAACAAGCCTATGGAGACCAGGTAGTGGAATGTAATGGTTTGTATATGCTTGGCCAAGGGAGTGGCACTATTGCAGTGTGTGGCCTTGTTGGAGTAGGTGCCTACTGTGGATGGAGACTTTAAGAACATTACCCTAGCTGCTTGGAAGTTGGTCTTCCACTAGCGGCCCTCAGATGAAAATGTAGAACTCTCAGCTTTTCTGCACTATGTCTGCCTAGATGCTGCCAAACTCCCACTTTGATGATAATGGACTGAACCTCTGAACCTGTAAGCCAGCCCCAATTAAATGTTGTCCTTTATAAGATTTGACTTGTTCATGGTGTCTGTTCACAGCAGTAAAGCCCTATCTAAAACAGAAGGCAACAGAAAAGAAGAAATATTGCGCAACCTCCCTTGACATATTTGTCTTTAATTTTTCAGAATAAAAAGGCATCTTTTCATTCAAGAAATATTTGTGTACTACATGTTATAATGAAAAGGACTTGGATCCAGTAAAGGAAATAAGAAAAAATAAAGAGAAATGAAACATTCATATAGTTTTGATTGATAAAGAGTAAAATGTAAATGTAGAATGGTATGTAGTCTCTCTGAAGAATAGATGACAACAGAGATGGCCATTTAAGTGGGTACTCATTGAAATCCTTTCTGAGAGACATTTGGGTATAATACATATAAATGAAGAAAAGAGTATTAGGGCACGAACATTCCAGACTCTAGACACAGAAGCATTACATTTATAGACAATGGAGTAGGTTTCAGTTGTGGTTTTAAAATAAAATATCACAGTGTGTTAGGGGAACTTGGTAGACAATCTGTTGAAAGTATCCTGTAAGGACTAATAATGTAGGCCCTCGGAGGCTGTGGAAAAGCCTAGTATTCAATTACAAATGGTTATGTTTAATATAGAAGGCCAGGAGCAGATCAAATAAATGACTAACATTCTTTTAAAAGTAATCCACCTTGGTTAGGGACATGGCTCAGTGGGTAAAGTAGGTAAAGGGACTGAATTCAGATCCCCAGCACTCACTTTTAAAACAAATCAAAAACAAACAAACAAACAACAAATAGAAAAAGGTGGGCACAGAGAAACATGTCTGTAATACCAGTTCTTAGAAACAGACATGAAAGGTCTCTCATTAGCCAGCCCCTCTCCAGTTGATGAGCATCAGAATCATCAATGACAGATCCTATCTCAAAAAATAAAGTGAGAAATGAACCAGAAGACACCTGAAGTTGACCTCAGTTGAGAAATGCTTCCATTAATATCGGGCTGTAGGCAAACCTATAGGGCATTTCTTCAGTCCTCAGCAGGCACTGAATCATTTGATACCTCAGTCTTGGAATTCCCAGTGGGGTTGGGGGAACAGAACTATAATAATTCTATATAACAATTTCCTGCAAATTGAAACAACTTATTCTGGTGGAAGACTTTTAGGACTCAGAAAGTAAACAATTCATAAGACTTATAAAGTCCCTGAAACTTACAAGAATCATAATTCCTTCCCCAAATTTATATTAGTAAAGAATACTGGTGAGAAAGAAATTCTTAGGTCCCAAATTTGTCTAGGGAGATTCTTCAGTCTGGGAGTTGCCAACAAATTCTTCGAAGAGCAGAAGAAATACAACTTAAGTGAGCCATCACTTTTGCTGGGATGGGTATTCTTCAGATACTTTTGAGTTATCCCTATACCTATAAGAAAGCCTTACTCATGATCCTGTAAATAACACCAATGAATTCAATATTTCGTCCACTTGGAGTTGAACTGAAGCATTTCTTTCTTCTGTTGTCAGCATCCTCTCTAAGGTTAAGATGTTATTAGAGATTCTGCTGGTTCCTAGCAGAATCATCACATGTTATTGAGGAAACTGTGGTCTCTAATAGGGTTCTTAGTTTCATTAATAAAATTGAAAAGCAGCCTATGAAAGAAGCACAAAGATACTTTTATGAAATTTAAAAGAAAAGCCATAAGACACAGAAGCTATAAGACTCAGCAGCTGCCCCAAGGAGGGAGTTAGAGAAGAAGAAATAAGGAGAAAGTTAGGCTTTTTGAGTTAAACCATTATGAGGGTCAACCACATGGTAGAACAACAATCACAGAGCAAGAAGGAGATATTGGAGAATGAATGAAATCCAGAGTGTTGGGAAAGCATACCTGGAAGAGGAACGTTTTAGGAGGAGGAGAATTAATCTGGAAAGTAGACTGCTTTATGAAGCTGCATAGCTGACACTGTACAATTGCACCAGGGGGAGAGAATCCTGAGCAGGAAAAGTCCACTATCTTACTAAAGGAATAATTGTTTTTCCACTTCTTTAATATGTCCTAAGATGAACCCACTTTCATTAGGGTTGGTACCTCTGGCTGCTGACTAAATACCAAATCGGATTAATTTTTAAGAAGGCAGGTCTTCGGTCAGAAGTAGATTTCACTCTTTAGAAGGTTGACATATTTTTAAATGTTCTCCAGTAAAGGAAAAGTCACACAACATAGAAGCAAATTTCTATTATTTATAAGGCACCAGTTTTGAGTTATTTTACTTATAGCACCACCAATGAACCAAAATGTTACCTGACAGATACTGCTAAAAATACTTCTAAGCACTGAGTCATTTGATAGTGCAGCTACAAAATATTAGACATTGACCATCTGCATTTTAGAGAGGAAAAAATAAAAAGAAGAGGTCAGCAACGTGCCAGACATCAGTGTATGGAGAGACAGAGTCCATATTTGATCCATGGATTTGTGCTCAAAAGCGCAAGCTCTTCACCATTGTGTGATACTCCAGAACCTTCAGGACCGCCAAGCTCTGCCTTCATCACAATGGCTTTCCTTCGGTTTCTCAAACACTCTGTTTTGTTACTTATGTTCTCGTATCAGATTGTTTTCTTTCCTAGAAGTGTACTATTCTATTTATGTCTTGAATATTTACTGTCTTCTTGTTGTCTTGTATACAGATTAAGTGTCACCTTAAGGTAAATTTTACAGATCAGCTAGAATAAATTCTCCTCCCCACTACTCCACTGTTACTTCTTCGCATAAATGTTGACCTCACGCCTTTTAGTTCAACTGATGATACCACATATATTTGTGTTACTATGTGTCCAGTGTCTTTTGCATAATAGGAGTAATATTTGTTTTAAGTGACATGATTCACCAACTAGCATAGTATTTAACACATAACAATTAAGAAGTTTATATAATTTGAATAATTGGACTGGAAATTAGATATTAAAACAAACAGGCTATGAAAGCTAGTGAGAAATACTTGAAGCACAATTCTGCTAGGTCAGCCTTCAAAAGAATATTACAAGGAGACTAATCCAATAACTTAACAAATATTATGGATTGTCTACTAAGAGGCTTGTGCTGTTGCTAACAATGGCTGTACTATGGAATAAGACAAAAATATCATTCTACACAGTGTCTACAGTATAATGGGAATAAGTAGATAATAAATAGTATGGATAAACATAAGATATGTTAAAAATAATATCGATAGACCCAAGAGTATAGTCTAAAGTCTTCATTATTTGAACATTATAAAAGTGTTTAAGGAAAATTCACTGAATAGGTGGCATTTCTTTGAAGATCTAAAGGAGGTGAGAGACTCACACATGCAGCCACATGGAGAATGAGCGATTCAGGCAGATTGTACAGCAATTGGCAGAGTACGGAGCTCTGAGTGGATCTATCAAGATCAAGAATCATCAAGGGGCCTAGTAAGGCTGGGGCGCAGTGGGTATGGAGGTGAGCACCAGCAAGAATCCAAGATGCCGAGGAGCTAGGCTGCATGGGGCACCACACAAATGATGTCCACCGGGCCTTTCAATCTGGAAGAGAGTAGTGGAGGGCTCTCTGCTAACTGAGCGTTCAATACGTTCATTCTCATATTTCTGACAAGAATAAACCAAAATGGAAGGAGAACAGACCAAGACATAGGTTTAGACAGAAAGCTAGCATTACATCCTAGAGACAGTGGTGACTTGGACGAAGTAACTATGTAGTTGCTGCAACAAAGATGAGAACTGATAGAAACAGGAGGTGAGAGTATGTTTGGATGTGTTAACTCTGATGTCAGCATTCATGGAGATCAGCATTCATGTAGAGTTGACACAAGGATATATTTGGAGTTCAACGAAGAGGCGAAGGCTGACTCATGAGCAAGTAGATAGTATCTGCAACCTCAAGAGTAGAGAACATCGAGTAGCCAAGGTGAGGAGGGAAAACATGCAGGATCCAGCCGAGGAGTATAGATCCAGTACAGTGGGATTTGTGGAAACCAGATGAAGTTTGCACAGGATTGTACATGAACGATCAAATGCAGAGCAGTTGTGACAAGCTAGTGTGTCCTCTTTGGTTACACAGCTGTTGGAATACCTCATCTTCATGTGTTGCTCTTTTTAAAAGATTGGATTGAAAAATAACATTTTTCCCAATAGCAAAAAGGACTTGGGTTTAAGAAAATGAATATGTTCTTTCTATATTATATAGTAGTGACATTTTTTATGTCTATAGGGACTGGAGAGATGTCTCAGCACTTTAGAGCACTAGACAACCTGGGTTCAATTCCCAAAACCCGCATCGAAGCTCACTACTTTCTGTCAGTCCAGTCCCAGGGAATCTGACGCCTTCTTCTGCCCTCCTTGGTCACCAGGCACACACATGGTGCACAGACATAAATACAGGCATAATAGTCATATACATTAAATAAACAAATGGATCTTTAAAAAATACCTTTGAAAAATCAATTTTATACCTATAGGAAATTTATTTTTATTCCAAGAAAAAAAAAAAAAGATCAGAAAGATGTTTGCTCTTGAAAAAAAAACAAGCACTGGAGGTTCTAATCTACCAAGCCATCACGTTCTAGTAAGTTAGAATATAATTTTACTTCCCAACTTGGAGGTAGTTGTCTGATATAGCAACTTTTTGCATAGCAGTAAGTCATATTGGAATTGAGAAGCAGACAACGCAGTGCTCAGTGACCTCTGCTCTAAATCACAGAGGATGTTTGCCAACACCTTTATCTAACGCACATCTCTGGAAAGCTGTGCCTTTTAAGTTTAGTTTTAGCCATTGTAGGTGATACTACTACAGGGCTTAACGTTTCAGATGGACAAGTTAAAAATCAGAACCCAGTGGACAAGTTAAAAATTAAAATCTAGTGATCAAGTTTAAAATCAAAATCTGGGAAGCAAATTTCATGTATTTAAATATTTATATGCATATACATGAAAACATATTTATATCATAATATATAATGTGTCCAAATTATAATGTGATATACTATAATTATAGATCATGTATTTAGTATAGAACGTAGTGTAGGTATGAACTATTGGTGACATGTATCCATTGTTCTAATGAGACTTTTTTTCACTTTCAAAAATGTAATCAAATCTTATAAAATAATAATGCCCTACCTGACTCCACAGTCCAATTTTATATCCTTAATTGCTATTTCTGCTGAGGATTGTGCTGGCAACGTCACAGTATTAATTCAGTGAAGCAGGTTAAATATTAATACAAGTGTGGGACAAATGATTTTTTTTTCTTCCTTGGATTCAGAACTTCCATTCAGATTTTCATCATCAGATGAGGCTAATGTACATAGACCAAATGAAATTATGGATATTAGCATGTCATAATTAATACCAAATGGCAAAAATCATTTTTACAGCTAGGCTGAAATGGCTTTTTTTGTGCTCTGGTTAATTATTAAGTTTCAAGTTTAATATGAACTACTAACTCCTGGAACTGACTTTAATCAGCTTCAATTGTGTTTTAAATAATTACTGCTTAATACTGTATTATGAATTACACAGAATTTCACAGAGAAGCCAATTACCTGTCACTTCAACTTACAGGCTCCCAGTGACTAGCCTTACAACCCTCAATGGAACAGATTCGTGTTAATAAACACTTAGATAAAAACTATACAGTCATAGCACGAAGTTTTCAAAATTGCCCAATGTGTTTCTTTTAGTATATTTTTCTATAATAAGCAAGGAAATGCCTGCTCAACCTCTCTGAGGATCCCTCACGCACAATGCAGAAAGAATAAAGATTGTCTGTCCAGGTAGAAGGCATAGCTCAGGTCAGAGGATTCTATCAATAATCCGCTTTAAAACACCTTTGATATGGTTACAAATCACGTTCAAAGGCAGGGACTAGTGTGGCATTTAGAATAGAATCAGAAGTCTTCTGTGACCGCTCAAACTTTATGGGAATGGTTCTCAAACCTGTTGTGTGTTAGGATCACTTGTAAGACTATAATTTTGACTCTAAGAGGCAATAATGGGTTTGGGAGCAATGACAATACCTATCACGACCATATGTTATAGCTTCTCCAAGTGTGACCATGTTTTCAACCACTGCCTTACAGGATCACTTCCCGTTGACTTACCCATGAGTTTATCAGAACTACATATGACCCTGACTCTGCGAATTATGAAACTGTGGGAAAAGCAACAGAAAAGTTACTAAGTCCCTGAAGGGAATGTATGTGAAGATCAGCACTCCAAGATGTTTACAGTGTGTTTTACCTACCAGTAGCATCAGCATGTAGGGCGCTGTCCAGAGGTGAACAACAGTACTGCGCATGCGCAGGTTTTGCACCTGGTGTCAGTTGGCCAGTAATATGCTAATGAGGGGCGGTACCATGCTAGTGAGGTGATTCATTCTCCGCCAATCCCTGGAGGACAAGTAGTGGGGTGATAGTGGGATGACAGTGGGGTGATAGTGGGGTGACCCGTGCCCCGCCAATCCCTGAAGGATTATTAGCATACTGTTGTGTATATAAGGCGAGTGCTCTTGCTGCTTGAGGTTCCCGTATCAGCAATGAAGGTGTCCTGCAATAAAGGCTGTTGACAAGGATCCGACGGTGTTGCGTCTTCCTTGCCGGACGAGGTGGGCGCTACATCAGCACACCTGGGAGCTTGTTAAATCTGAGGAACCTTAGACCATCCGGGACCTCCCGCATCTGAATCTACATTTCAGCAAGACTCCAGGAGGACTGGGTGGCACAGTTGGGAAGCAAACCAAACCGGCAAACTTTTCTGCAAACTGGAAGCACATAGAGAAAGTGTATTAAAAAACTTGGTGAGCTGACCAGGTGGTTCTCACTTCTCATTTAAACACAGGAGTGCTATTTAGAATAGTTTTTACAGGGTTTTTAAGAGGCCTTAAGGAAAGAGGGCTGTACTGATATTAGACAAAAGCATTTGAAACACCTTTGGCCTCGTCTTCTGCCCTCTCCTCTGGCACATTCTCATTGGGATCACAGTAACGAGTCTGATTGCTGCTTCCAGATTTACAAAGGATCATAGCATTCCCAACCTCTACAGAGACGCCTGGTTCTTCCTGGGTTTGTTCAGTTCAGAGCCAGAGACTGCCTATTTTCTTTGATCCTTTCTGTCTAACTCTAGGTCCTGTTTTGCCTGTTTGCCCTGGAGTACAACACTGTGCAAACCTTGGTTCTGCTCCAGGGGTTCCTTCAGCAACTGCCTGACCTGATGCACATGGGCTGCGTCTCTGTCTGCTCACTCACCAAGCATCACATAAAGATGGAGGATAAACTTTCCTTTAGTGTCAACTTCCAGTGAAATTAATTCACAGAAAATAATTCTGAAAAATCACCATCTCTTTCCAGTCTAGTAGACAAATGCCAAAGCCTAGCTGATTTATGTGGGGGGAAAGCTTCTTCCGGGTTGTGTCTTGGGAAGTCACTTAGCTGTTAGATGGAGTTATGGATGACTGGTCTGGTGTTTTTTCCGATTTCAGTCAGGTCTTCTGCTGTCAACCATGCCTCTGCGACCTCTTTCCCTGTGGGCTGAAAAAGGTGCCTTTTCCAGACAGTTGGTGCTCATGATAAGTAGGGGAGATTTCCTGAGTGCCTAGACAGTGAGCACGCCGTCAGTGCCCAAGCAAGAAACTGGGGTGTATGAAAACAGATGTCCACAGAAAGTGTTACTTGTTACCAGGTCTCTACATTTTAAATCTCCACAGATTTACAATGACAGACGATGCGACTTTAAAGACTATGTACGAAAGTCCTTATTTAGACACATTGCTTGGATGCAGATCTGCCTTTCTGTGTACCTATTTCTAGCTCAAACTCACAATTGATTACCAGTTTCAAAGAAAGCTGGCTCTCCTCTAAGTGTCTTGAATCCCGAGGCACAGAACACGCATATTCAGCGCATCAGAAGAGAAGATGCATCGACACACACACATTACAGGGGAATTGCTAAAACCTGGGCTCCATGTTGTCATAATAATGTAACAAAATGCGAAATGAAGCCAAGAAACAACATAAGGCAATTCCTAAATGGTGGTCTTCGCTCAAAAAAACTTCTGCAGAGTGGAAAAAAATCTTAGTGAACAGAACACTGAATTTACGTTATTGTTTTATAAGCCTAAATGAAAATAGCTAACTCAGCATTATAAAGGCTTAACATACTCCATATACTTTTACTAGGTTATCTCCGAAAGTCAATGTTGTGTCACTTTATGCAATTTCTATTTATTTCAAAACTTCATATATCCATATCATATAGTGCTAGAACCCAAAAGATAAACATGCCAGTTTTTACTACTTATACTACAGTGTGGACTATGTTTTAAAATTCTACGTATTCATTTCCCCACTTCTGGGTCATATTTTAATGGACGCTTGGAAATGACCATGTCTTGCTGGCAAGCAACCTCTGGTTCTGTTTAAATAGAACTGGGCAAGCATTTATTCACTTTGCTAAGCTGGGCAACCTTTGAAAGTTCCGACATCCAGCATGAAGTTGGTGGCGTTTTCTGCAGTTCAGACAGATCTTGATTTACCTGTTTTTTCTAAACAATTTCCAAAAGACATACCAATATTCTAAGTCTATTTTGTCAAATGATCCAGCTTCTTCTTTAGGTGACAGGCAAACATGGTGGCATATCCCAAGACAAGAATGACATGAGACAAGTAAGACCGTCCTTCATTTCTGAGGCTGACAGTAAACAGAACTGTTCAGAAAGCAATCCATATTTTCTACTGTCTGTGACAAAAAAAAAAAACAGTACTTTTTGTACTTTCAGTATTATATTTAATGTCATCCCATACCTGCAGGTTTTCCCACTATGGAAGGAGTTATGACGGAATATATTCATGAGCGGTGCACGGCCGCTCTCCAGTTGTGCATCCTAGCTCTGCTTCTTAGGTGCTACATGGTTTTCCAAAGTCAGAAAAGTCTCCTTTAACCTGGTTCCTTGCAGGTAAGGAGGAGTGACTCTCCCACCGATGTTAGCATGAATAGAAGTGATTTGGTAATTTCTTTAAGCAGTATTTATTGAGTGTCTGCTGCCTGCCATGCACCACTGCTGGTGTTAGGAACCTTGTGACATATAAAACAGAAGAAGCCCTGTGCTCACTGACGACATGACCTTGGGACGAGAAAGAGACTGCAGCATATTCAGGAGCAGCACTGGCCCTCAGTAAACAGTCCCTTCTCCAGGTAGGCATTCGGCACAGGCCAGAGCTACAGGGGTTAAAAATAGTCATGGAATGCAAAACTTCTCTTGAGTATTCGCTTTTTAGTTTGTGCTTTGCCGTGATGTTTCTGTAAGTTTGCAGCGAGCAGAGATATGGTGTGGGCAACAGATTCAAAACGACAGCGAAGGAGCTAAGGCATAGTTCAATGCACATCTAAAGATGTTTCATGGTATCCAGCAGAGGGAGTTATGAGGTTGGTAATCATTCCCTAAACATTAATTGCCCGCAGTGTTTTCAGCATAGGCACAGACTTTCTAGCGCTCACACACTGGCTTATTCATCTTATCTATTCCTCTTGTCAGGTCTCTGTTTGACTCTCCTCCCATGTGGATGGGCAGCTCTGTTTCTCTATTTCCAAACCCTCATTTAATTAAATATAATCCTACATTTATTTATCCTTTCTATACCCAGATACTTCTCAGCCCTTATGACATTTGCTCTGTTGGTGACAAGCTTCCAATGTTCCCTGGTTACTTATCTACCTAGTGTGCTAAGGATTGAATTTATGGCTTTGCACACACTGTACTCTGAAGCCCATCTACATTCCTTGTCTCTTGTCTTTAAATAACCTGCCTTCTTCTGTATGTGCTCTTCGATATCTCTATTTTCTCAAGCCTTGTATGATGGACATCCCACCTAACAATTTTCTTCTCTTTTGGAGAGTAATGCAAAATTCCATTGCCTGACATCCTAAGCAATCATTTTTGTTTTATTGTAAGAATTTCATACATATTTATACTGGGTTTTGATCAAATCCACATCTAATTTCCTACCTCCCAGTCCTTCCTTTCCCTCCCCATCGCTTCCCTCCCAGCTCCCTGTGCTCCTGTGATTTTAAAACACACTGAGCCCACAGGATGCCATCTGTATGTGCATGAATACAGGCCTGTCTGCCTTTTAGATGCCATGCCCCTGAGGAAAATGTACTTTCCCTCCCACAGCAGCCATTTATTGCCAGGTCTGCTTTTTACAGGCTTGTTTCAGTTCAGCCTAAGGTTCCAGCCTTCAGAACCCCAGCACCTATTCTTTCTTCAAAACAATGAAGCTATTCTGTCAGTCTCATTTCATTTCTGTAATTGCTTTATTGATTTTCTCTGTTTGTTCTGCTGGATTTTATATTGTTGTGGTAGTTTTCTATATTTATCTTAAAATATATCTTGCCAGTTTCTATGATACCTCAAGAAGAAACTAGAAATTAAAAGTCCAAGTGGAGGTATAACTTGATTTAAAAAAAAGTCTTGGTAATACACATTTTCTCATATTCAGGGGTTTTTATACTTAATATTTTCTTAGATTTTTAGGCAGCATACAGAATCCCAGCACTTGAGAGCTAAGCTAGGATGTCTGAGTTTGACACCAGCTTGAGTTACAAAGACCTTCCTTCACAAACCAGAGAAAAGAAAAACTGCAACAAAAAAACAAGAAGTAGGGCCAGAACACCCACCCCCCCACCCCCCCACTCCCCCACCCCACCCCCACCCCGCCATCCACCTCCAACAAGGACACAAAGCAGAAGAGCCAGGGTCCCCACTGTCTGGTTCTTTCCAGCTGTGGACTTGGTCTGATGCAGGGCAAGCTTAGGGATGGCTCAGATTTCAAATGGCTTCTCCGGTCATAAAGGGGACTCGTCCTCGCGGGGTGACAGAAAACTCTCCTCTAAAGGTTCACGGTCACAACTTTGCCCCTTGTTCTGCTCTCATCATGAACGGCTATAAAGTTTCGAAAATACAGGGATTTATTCTCAGGAAAGAGAACCGTTGCCCTCCCAATGTAACTTTCCCACTCTTTTCTTTGCTCCCACTTATAAAACAAACATTGGCACCTGACTGTGGTCTCCAGCTGACAAGTATCGCATTTTATTATTTACATTAAAGCAAAGGACAAAGAAATAAGACTAGACACGGGCTTGAGAAATTAAAAAAAACAAAAAGCGTCTTAGAGTTTTAATAATCACATGGCTAGGAGGAGAGGAGTTTCCTGAGAGAAGAAAAGAGGAAGGAGGATGAGGGAGAACACTGTTGGGCAGGGTGTAAAATGACCAAACTTCCCTGTTTTACATGGATTAAACTGTCAAAGAAAAATTAAGCCATAACCTAAAAGCACACAATAAGCGATCCATGGGGACCAGAGTGGTCTTTCTTTGATTGGTAGGAGCTAAGTGTTATACTCTTCCTGAATTATCTCTGAGATCTTTGATAGAGTAAAGAAAAGATCACTCTGATATGTGGTCAAGCACTCCAGTGAGAGACATATCTCAAAGGAATATGGCAGACAGTGATGGAGCAGTGTACGTGAGTCCTCCATATGCCGCCCCAAATGTGTACATATACCATACACCATACACCACACACACACACACACACACACACACACACACACACACACACACACACACACACACAGGACTTTAAGAATAAACAATGCAGCAGGAACCATTTAGAGATTGGCTGCATATAGGTGTTCAGTTAGATGGAGAATAACTCAGTCTGCAAATGTAGAGGCAGTGCCATGCTTTAAATGTTTGCTGCCTGTGAAGCCCTGAGAAACAGTAGCTGATGTTGCCAATGTTAGAAGGCAGAGCCATTGAATATCATGGAATTAATGAGCCCACAAGGCTGGGCATACTGCCCCGTGTTTTGATAGGTGGCTTTACAGAGAACAGAAGACTCCAACAGCAAGCTTGCTCTCGCATCATGTGAGTGATACTCTCAGAGTAGGAGAAAACCCCAGGTCCAGGATCATGGACTTCCCCACCCTCAGAACCATGGGCTATCAAACCTCTATTAGACACTCAGTCCATAATATTCAGTTGTACAGTGAGGAAATGACAAGAGAGTTGGCTAAGGACTCGATAATAATTATTCTGAATCTTTGTATAAAGAGTTTTTATACGGTTATGGACCATATCAAGAAAAGATGACAACTGAACAAAGAAATGGCCAAGAATGAAGGCTTTCACATCTAAGAAGTCTTTTCTTTCTCCACTGTGAAGTCTTAGTCATATCCATTAGACTGTATATAACTTCATCTCTATGGACAGAAACTCAAAAGGTTCCATTTGTATTAGGATCCTATTTTCCTATAGTTCCTGGACCATGGGAAGCACCTACTATTATTGACTAGAATGCTGGATCAATCTGACTAAGGGACATGAGAAAAGATAGCTGGAGAAATGTTGAGATTCAATCATACCAAAACCATCTTCTACCTAGATGCCGTACCTTCCACTCACCTGGATGTATGAAAGTCCTTCTCCCAGGTACTTAAAGTCGCGTCTTCTTTGCTTTTTTTTCAGTTTGTAAATTCACCCTACTTTCTAAACTTACAAGTTTATCTCAGATCTCAGAAATAATCGCTTTCATCACATTATTTTATTCAATTTTCTATGATTGAATGTCTTTTTTGTTTTTCTTGGGAAGCCACAGGCTCATTCAAAGTCTGGGAAATATAATCCCTTTGTGGTGAATGAACATAGACTAAAAATGTACTCCACATAAAACCTGAGAGTCCTAAAACCACTGAGTCTCCAAAGCAGGGCTGTCTACCCTAGAAGTATACCACAGTGCCGCAAGGGCATCCAAAGCCAAGCAATTACCCAGGCTGCAGATTCACAAATAAACCCAGGGCCATGTGTGTGCTAGGCTCTTTACTACTGAACTAGATCCTGTTTCCAAAATGAGTGATTTCTAGGAGAGTGTCACTAATCCTTTTTGAATCAGATGCTTACAACACAAAAGAATAGAAGGACCTGTGCCATCAGTAGGAAGGCACTCAAAAGGTGAGCATTACCTACTGCAAATGGAGCTTCACAAACTGGGTAGCCCTGTCTCATAAGACAAGAGCCCCCATGTCTTTACAGATCTCAACACGTTTCCCTAGTATTTAAGCCTATTTTTTTTAAAAAAGTAGGAGGACAATGTCCTAAGCAAGTTATGCTCTCGTTTAAAAGATTGCATGCTTATAGAAAACAGATTCTGTCAAGTCATCTCGATCAGTTTTTTTTTCCTTTTAGAATTTTACAACCAACATAACTAACTTTCAAATGTTATAAAGGTTTTACATTGTTCCGATCAAATACAGATCAGTAAATTACAGTGATGGCTCACATGGGTAAACCGTAAACTTTTATAATGTTGTCGTCATAAAAAAATTAATCTTCAGTTGTCAAGAACATGTTTTAATGTATATACATTTCATAGCTTAATCACAGGGAAAGTCTCTAATATGTATTAGATAAAATACACGGTAGAATGAAAATGAAGAATAAATCTACAGTTAGGAAAAGAAAATTACAAAATATATGACTTCTAAAAATAAATTTTTCTTAACATTTTAAAAATATTGAGAATAGAGTTGGAGAGGTGGCTCAGCAGTTAAGATAACTGGATGCTCTTGCTAAGGACCTGGGTTTGGTTCCTATCACCTTCATGGTGGCTCATAGCTGTTTGGAACTGAATTCCAGAAGTTCTTAACCCTTCTTCTTACCTCCATAGCACCCCACACACACATACACACACACACGAACACACACACACACACACACACATGCACACAAACACACATGCACACTTTTACTGTGGAATGATGTAGAATGTTTATTTCAGAATCGTAATATTTAAATACGACAAAACAGCATCACTTTACATATTTTTTATTATGATAAAACTTTCAAGACGAGATCTGCGAAGGCCTAGCTTGTAAATTTTATTTTAGAATGTGCACTATCAAAACTCATTTAATAGTAACTTCACACAGCAGTGTACTTTTGATCTTCACCAAGGATCATTTGATGGAATCACACAGCACTGAATTAAAATCCAATTAAAACACAGACTTTGCTTGTTCTGTAAACACCTCATCAGACCCTTTCCTGTTCTATTCTGGCTTTTGTTCTTCTTGTCGGCCTGGTATGCAAACACACCAGAGCGAACACTAATGGGAAAAGGTTACACAATCTTAAACAGGCCTTTGTAAACTTTCTGTTTAAGCTTGTTTTAGGAAAGAATAACTTGAGTGAATTATCCTGGTTTGTTTAGCAAATATGACTTGCAGCAGAGAGGCAAGAGTGGTCCCTAAATTTCATTGCTAACAGCACACCATGAATCCATCACTTCAAAAACAAGTTCTCTGTCCTTCTAATTTTAGACAGAATTAAAAAGAAACACACGGCTTCTACTACTTGATAACACTCTTTGCCTTTCTTTGGAACGTTTTTCTTTCATAGATGTCTCCTGGGAAATACTTCTGCACAGTGCGTGCACTAAATCAACTCTGAATCTTTTGTAATCCGTGTTCTTTTCATGTGTTCATTTCAAAACATCTTAAAACCAGAGCAAGCGAGATGGGTCAGAAGGTAAGCGTGACTGCCACCAAGCTTGGTGACTAGAGTTTTATCACCAGGTCCCACGTGTTAGGAGAGAACCGGACTCTCACAAGTCATCCTATGATTTCCATGGCACATGAGTGCCACACAAAAACCCAAATGAAATGCACTGAAATTCAAATGAAATCTAGCTTCCTAAATTTATTCTGCGCACTTTATGATTTCCTCCTGGCAGATGCTGTTCCAGCTCTGACTTTTTGGGCTGTGTTTAAATTCAGATCAGAGCAACAGAACCACATGACAAGGATACAGCCTTCCTCCTTCAGCTTCTGACACTTCTTTTCCATTTCTGCTACCCTAGAATTCCACCTCAGTGTGGAATTGTGTAATTCTTGCGGTCAGGGGGTCATACTTCCAAGTGATGTGACACTTAGCCTTCAGAAGTATAGAGAACCACCTAATGTTGTTGACTTAGAGTAGTGCAAATCTCACACTTTCACAGCATCAACTCAGAAATTAGTGCCTGTTTCCACCAATAAATAAGCCATTGTAAACATACAACATAATCTCCACTTAAAGTTGTGTGAAAGAAATGACAGACCTTATACTAAGGCCTCAAACTCAGAAAGAAAGAACAGTCTTTGTTTCTCTTCCTTTTGTTGGTTTTGTTTATGTTATTTTCAGACAGTTCTCAACTCTGCAACAAAGGCTGGCCTCAACTCCTGGCAACTCTCCTGTCAGGATTTCTGAGCCTCAGGACTGCTGTCAGGCCTGGTTTGAGAATCTCTTCTGTACTGTGCGAGTCCAGTATTATGTTAGTTTTTATATTTCAGGAGAGAGTGCTTAAAATAATTTGGCTCACTTTTGCTCTGTGATATTTTCTAGAAATCCATAGTATCAAAAAGGTACTTTTAGTAAAATGGGCCCAAGGGCTGTATCCAGTATAAAATTTTTATTTGGGCACATATATCAAGCATATTTTCTATTGAGTCTTCAGAAACTATGACCGTGCCTGTATTACAGTAAGTGCTTAGCAGGGATTGTATGAACAAGAACTGTGAGAGCCACTATGGATAGCTGAATGCATGATAACTTACTGGCCTGACATCTCTGATAATTAGATATCATCATTTAGCCCCTAAATTAAGCTTCTAGATAGCCAGCAATCAGGAACATGACTTTTTAAGTTTCTTCTGACTATATCACACAGGTTCTGCTTTCTCTACACACTATACTTGTAGACAAAGAACTTCATCTCTCGATGCCCAACTCTCCTTCCAAATATAATGGTGGTTATCATAAGCCTCTCGTGAGATGATCCTTGTGAACACTCAGCTGGTTCACAGGAAAGCAGTCTCCAATTTAAGCTGTCATTCTCTTATCACAGCTCTTCCCATTGGAGATTCATGCACGGTGGGGAGGTGCACACGTCGCTAGACTGACTAGCTCGGTTGCCATAGGTGACGGGAGTCACTGCTTTACTAACCATCAAACTAATTCATCCAGGCAAGGAGCTTGCTCCCTGTGATGAAACCAGAACATGAAATATCTGTGTGTATTAGGACTTAAAGGTGGAAATAAACAGACAAGTCACAATGTAGTAAAAGAAGAATTTTTAGGTTTCTTTGGTGAAACAAAAGCAGATATAAAAAGTTACAAAGATTTTTAGATTTTCATTCACAAAAAGAAAAAGTCATTCACATTTTACACTATACATGTTATAATATAAATACAGGGAAGTATTATGTGCACTGTAATGAAAAAGTAAAAAGCCCTAGTAAGTCAACACAGTGATTTTCTGTGCCCTAGAACACATCAGGATTGACTAACTTACTGCCTAGTCCGAAGACCTTGCCTAAGACACTACGTATGCTCGTGAGCACAGTCATTCCCTCTAAGCCAAAGAAGGTTCTGTGAGAAACAGTCAACATAGGACCAACCCCAGTCTGCTCTTCCACTACTCTTCGTTGAGTATTTACCTGGTATAAAACATAAAGTCCGCCCATCCTTATGGGACACCTCACAATGGTTCCGTGCTTGTTTTCATTGTGTCATATTGAAGCTGGTTTCTATTCACATTTTACTCGTAATTTTTCTGTAAGTTGTTGTAAGTGAAGGGAATGGATGAGCCTTAACTGCCTTTTTCCATGAGCAGTTTTAACCTTGAGCCTTAAAATAGCTAGATAATGATTCAGCAATCATTATTCAAATGCAAGGGGTAAATGGGTGGGAAGAGAAGCAAAACTTGAACACGTACACGCCACCTAACAGTGAGCAATGCTATTCTACATTTACACGCTTGCTTGGAATGGGCAAACACCATTTATGGGTAGCTAAGCACGTTTCCATTCTCCGTAATAAACACTTGGTGCCTTCTATCCGTCACATTACTGAAACGGGAAGGGAGTACCTATATTATAAGGTATCAAACTGTGAAGAAAATAGAAAAGCTAACACTGAAAAATTACTAGCATACTACATTGATTTCAGATCTTGGGAAAAATAACATCCAATAAATTAAATCCGTATGGCTTACTTCATTTATTTACGTGTGCTTCGCAGCTGCAGCATTCATACATGAACATTCAAAATTTTTATAAAGGATTAAAATGGTTATATGTACAAAAAAAATTTTTTTGCACGAGTGTTGTTTTAGAAAACCCTCCTCCCCCACCCTCCACAACCCTTGGTCTATATCCATTCCAAATACCTTACCAGCGTTAGTGTTAAGAAAGCCATTGTAAGGGAAACCTGGTTGAGTTAATAATTAGCAATTTGACCCCTAAAAAAATGTTCCAGGTCATAGAAAAGTCCTCCATTCAGGCGCTTCGTGTAAGTGAAGGAAAAGGAACACGGCAAAGCCGAGTTACACCCTGGAGCTCCGAGAGTTTTATCAGCCAGGCATCAGCGTGACTCCCGTGGCTGACATGCGTGCAGAGACCTGCAAGATTCTGTTTGCCGGTTGTCCAGAAAAGCCGTCCTCAAACTTGCTGACAGTCAAAGGGTAGACAAAACCATTTCCAGCCTAAGCAAAGCAGCCAAGCCAATGATCGAAGACCTTGAAAGCTCCGTAATCATCATTAAATATGCCTGAACCGAGTGTGACGTTTTATTTTATATACAGGATTAAAATCAACATTAAATCATCTTATTTACATGGCCATCGGTGCTGATATTGCGTTTTGTTTTGTTTTGTTTTTTAAATAGTACAGTAGGCTGGTGTACAGGAAACAGTCTGCACTGGAGGCAGAGAGAGAACTAAAGAAATTAGATAGGCTGAAAATGGTTATCTTCTTCGCTCATTTTCTTTCATTTTATTCGCTTTTTTTTTCAAAATTCCATGTTTCATTGAAAATATTTTAGGAATACAGCCACCCCAAATGACCAGACGGCAGTCCCAAAATCCAAACCAACTGCTAATTCTTCTTGAGGTGATAGGAAAGGCACGGAAAGGCAGGGCTTTGGCTGAAATGATGAATGAAGCTTATGTTCGCCATTTTAGGATCAGCGCCTCGTTTCCTGCCACCTCCGGCTCCAGCGATGCTCATGTTTTGACGTATTTATAGAATTGTCCTTGGCTGATGAGGAATTTTTTAAGTATTTCTTAGAATAAGTCCTTTGGTATGCAGATGCTACATGGAAGAAAACAAAGAAAGAAAGAAAACACAACAGTATTACTTGCTCCATACCCTACACTACTGATACCACAGCCGTAAAATGTAGGTGTCTACTAGTATCTGTTAAAGCACGGTTGTCCATTCTTTCTAAAGGACCACTTACGGTTCATGCAGGTTATTTTAGGCATTGCCCATCTCCCATTTCCTAGGCACCGGATAGTTGGAAGGTGACGCTGAATGAAACCATCTTTGCAGTGGTATCTAATCAAGGAGTTGATTTCATAACGTGGTTTCATCTTTCCAAAGGTCTTGGCATTTTCTACAACAGGGGGTTGGCCGCAAGCAACTAAGAAAAAGCAAATTGTGTTATTTCCAAGAAATCTAAGCATTTCAACTAGTGTAAGCATCAGAACTAATCTCACTCTATTTCTTAACTGTAACACCTCAGAGCCTCAATCATATACCTTTGCAAAAGGCATTTATATAGAATTTTAAAGTAGAAATAATTTTAAATATTTAGATTGAGGCTCTGGGTGTACATTTTTTTAAATCTCAGATCATGTCATTTTGAGTTGTATTTTTTTTAAATAAAATATCATTAAATCGCCATACACTTAGCTATCCATCTACAAAGTCACTTTTTAAAAATATTTCCAGAATAAAAAGCACCTGACATCAGTAAGTAGCCTATTAATGTTGTTTTTCTTAGTACCCCTCATCTTTTACTAACAATCTTGAGTTGGAGCAATGACACATTTCCAATAGTGAACTATCACTATCACTTCCCAGGAAAAAACACACACAAAAAAGCAAAACCGGTATAAACTTTACCACCATTAATCTGAAATACAAGCATGCACTTTGAAGAATAAATAAAATGTTACCTGGTCCTACCTATTCTATACTAAAACAGGAAAGAGTGGACAGCATTCCTGCCTGGGGTCTGTCTGTCTGTCTGTCTGTCTGTCTGTCTGTCTGTTGTTTAAGATGGGTGTCATGTAGCCCAGGTTGGTTTTGAATTCACAGTGCAGGTAAGGATGTCAGTGAATCCCTGATCATTCTTCTTCTTCTTCCCACACATCAATATCACAACCACATGGTACTCTGCCCAGTCTCTATATAGTTATGGGGACTCACTGACCTAGGCTTCCTGCACACCAGAAATTAGGGGTAACTATGGTGTTTGTATTTCCAAATCTTAATACACTAAAATTTCTTAATGATTACAATTGTTTAATCTATATTAGATTTGTTTAATCTGTTAGAAGGCAGCTCATAAATACATTGTTTTTCAATAATTTTTAATTTAAATTTTAAAATATAGTTTTAATTTTCTTCTGCTTTACTCAATCTGCACCTACATATTGCATTTATCATACTATTAAAAGCTATAATAAGACCCTGATACTGGCAAGCATCAGGTAGAAGGAGGCTATGGTGATAGAGAAGATTGAAATAATCAACTGGATAATTGATTGCATGTGGATTGGGATGGTACTGACAAATTAGAAGTTGAATTTATTTTTATCATCTTTAGGAAATAATTGCATGATTTCCTCAAAACTATTTATACGTAAAGATTATTTTTGAAAGGCTAAAATGATTTAGTTGAATATGGTAGTGTCCAGGCTAAGAAGGTACGCTGGAATTAGTCCAAACATAAAAGCTTGCTACTTGACAACATGGCAGAGCAGTAGAGGAGGCAGTCTTAAAACATGAACAATTACATATTCATATGACAAAATATATTTGCTTCCCTACCTCACAGAACACATGGAAAGCCAGTTCTAGGTAGCTTAAACACACAAACACAAATGGCAAAGTTATAAAACATTCAACGAACAATACCAAATATCTTTATGATTTTAGGGTTCATAAAGACTTTTCAAAGCACAGAAAAAGCTGAAATAACAAAGTAACATTTAAAAAGTATGAATTATCTTCACCAAAAACCATAATGTGAGAGTAAAGAAAAACCACAAACTAGGAGAATATATTTATAAACTATGTAACTGTCAAGAGATTAGAAATGGGAATGTAATAAGAACCGTACAAATCATAATAGGAGAAAAGAATCAACTACTAAAATTAAAGTCATGAATTTAAAAATGTACTAAAGAAGATCAATAACCAATATATGAGTAACCACACATGAAAATATCATCAACAAACACCCAAGAAAATGCAAATTAAATCAAAAGGGATAATATTTCATACCCACCAGACTGGCCCCAAATGTCTCAAGTCCAATAAAATCGAATGTTGGAGAAGTGAAGTGTCAGGGGCCTCTCCCACATGGCTGGTGGGACTGGGAGTGGCTACATGGATTGCTTAGGATGTAATCTGGCGTTTGCTAGTAAATGTGGTGATACATAGGTCTTATGATTCGGAATCTTCACTCCTGGAAGTATGTCTACAGAAACTCATGGAAGTCTACCAAGAGCAAGATTATCAATATTCATAGAAACATTATTTATAACAGTAAAAATACTGACTGCGATTCACTTATTCACTGGTAAGGGAACTAATCAATAAAATGTAGTTGCAGCTAGAGAATCACTTACAGACCAGCAAAAGCAGAGAATGTGCAGCTACATACATCCACATTGATAAATCTCAACAAATGAGCTGAATAGCAAAAGGAAAAAAAAGTATGGTATAGATTACTTATATAATATGATTCTTATTACATAAGCTTCCAAAAATGTAAGCAAATACTCTATTGTTCTGGGATAATGTTACATGGAAAAGCAAAGAAACCAAGTCATTATCTCAGGCAGAAATTTTGACTAGGAAATACCAACAAAATGGTCCAAAGATGTATGGACAGCAGGAAGGAAGGTGTTCTTCTACAAATGCTGCTTTTCTATATATTAAGCATCTTTTCTTAGCTGTAAATAATTTGAAGAACGACTTGGGCTTGTAGGCTTACTGGTGTATGAAGCATCTAAGAGATCATATAAAATATAAAAATCCTGTCAACATTGACATCATAAAACTTTTTAGAGCCATGAGAGAAGAATCCATTCTTTCATGAAGTACAGTTAGCATCCTTCAAAACCCATTTCACATTGGGAAATTCAACCCAGGTTATGTGAAACTTTCTTGGCTCTAAAACTGAAGTTCTCCACTATTTTTCTTTCTCTCTAGACTACTCCTGCCCCCGAGTCTTCTGGTTGGCACAGTGAAGAAGGAATATGGAGGTAAGAGTACCACTGCTATTCATCACACAGAGGACAGGGAGGATGTTAAGTGTTCTTGAAGCATTGGATAGTCTAGCACAGTAAAGATATATACCCCTGCTCAAAGTGTCAACGTTGTTGCCATGGTGAAGCTGTGCTATAGGACAAACAAGCTTAGGAAGCAGCAGAGTGAAAAGCATGATGCTAGGACCATCCTGAGGTCACAGAAGGCAAACACAACATTTACATAAAGACAAACAGTCTATTAAAGACTTGCTATCCTGGAAAAGGGAAAACAGTAAATACTCGATTTGCTATTTCTCCCAGTTCCATGCAGAAGCGTTGAGGAAATGCACAGTCAGAAAGCTTCTTACGGAGATAATGCATTGAGGATAAATGCTACCCTGGATGAGAGCTCAGCAGAGTAATCACAGACAGTATCAGAGTTTCATCCGGACTAGGGCTGTGTCCTATCTAATGTTCTCTCTCCCAACAGTTTGTTATGGGTGTTGAGTCTTACCTAGCATTTTATCTCTCTCACACACACACACACACACACACACACACACACACACACACACACACACACACATACAAAATACTCACACACACACACACACACTCATACACACAATGTATATATTCTGTTTTAATTCAAAGACAATTCAAATGCATTTTACAATTCTCATTGATAGTTTCTACTCTATCTTAAGATGGGTCTTGGTTGCCCCAGGAATCCAATATCCTTGCTTTAGAATCATAATTACAAGTAGTATTAAAATTCTCTTATGGAATATCCATTGCTTTAGAAAAATGATTACACAGCCATTCTCCATGCTGCAGTAATTCCAATACTACATAAACTTCAAACTCAACTTTCTTGGTATTTGGTTTTTGGTGATGGTGTTTTGTTGTTGTTGTTGTTTGTTTGTTTGTTTTGTTTTGTTTTGTTCTTTCCTGCTTAAAATCAACCAAACAATTCTCATTCTGAAACATCCTTTACAAATACCTATGTTTATCAAATGCTGAAGGCACTTAATTACAGGCATAAGGGTGACAGTTTTGTTCCGTGGATTATAGGTGGAAAATAAACCTCTTAGGGAATGTTTAAAAATGTTCAAATGCCGGCAAAGATCAAGCAAGTGTAAAAGCAATGACTAGTTGGGATGAAGGCTGCAGGGAATAGGAGCCTGCAGCGCCCTCTAGAGCATTTCCTCAGCTCTGCAGTCCCAGCCACTGAAGCACTTGAACAGGAGCCAAGGGCACCAGATCTTCCTACGAAAACAATGCTGCCTGCTGCATGATACTTCCAACAGTTCCGCTGCCAATAACTTTAGTATCCTCTTCACCAGGATAAAGACGTATACAAGTGTTTGGCCAGCAGTTTCTAAAGTTGTTATGGGCAGTTTACCTGTATAAATGCCTTCGTTTTATCTTAAGAACGGGAAATCTAAAGTGAGAATGGTACTGAAAACAAACCTTTTCATTCTTGTTGGAACAGCAAAAAAAAAAAAAACGGTGTTAGGCAACGAGAAAGGACAAAGCCGGTCTAATTTGCACCTCTAAGGGTGAAACCTTGGCTTCCTGACTCTGCCGCCAATTGATATGCAGATTCAGTGCCCCTCAGCCACAGCCCCCCTTACCTGTTCCCTTCTTGCAGGTGTAGGTGAGGTGGTAGTTGCAGGGGACGTCATTCCACTGGCCATTCTCATGCCAAATGATCACAACGCAGTCTTCTCCAGCAGAAAAGAAGCTGTCTGGCTGGTTGGGTCTCCAGTTCTCATATTGCTGTACAAATGGAGACAGAAGATAAATAAATGCTCAACATTCAGAGCCCCTGCGGCTAGCTGACCGGAACGGACTCAACAATTTCTCTTCAACCACAGAACTGAACTTATTTTCATAGTAAAGACTTTCAAACTCTTTATGAGAAGTACACGTATCTCAAAGGCTCTACTGTGCTCTGTCAATGAAATGTCCTTGAGAAATGTTGGTGTAGTTAACTTAGATTTCTACACAATTTGTCCCCAATTTAAGTAAGAAAGTTTATCATTATCTTACTGTTAATGTAATAACGGCAGAAATGAAACAGACAAAAATTTCAGTGTCTTTCTAATCAATTATGATTTCTTTTCCTAGACTCACGCCTGAACTTTTCCTAGTGTAGTAGTGTCTTACCATGTGTCCGAGTAGTGAAACTAATTCATGAGTAGCAGTAGTGAGAGCTGTGCTTAAGAAGCCCCTGGATCTACTAGGAAATGCAAGCTCAAATTTACAGGACAACTAAGTGACAGTCATCTGTTAGTCTTTCTTTAAATTTAATTCCAAATGCATCTTTGGTTTAATATTGAGTAAAGAATTTGTTATAGAAATATAAAGTTGAGCCCTTGCGGTACATTGAGCTCCACAAAGATGGCGCCGGGACAAGCGAGAGCCAGATTGGCACTGCGTGCCTCGCGGAGATGGGCAAAGGAGAACTCATATGCGTTCTTGCTGCAAACCTACCACGAAGAGCACAAGAAGCACCCGGATGCTTCTGTCAACTTCTCAGAGTTCTCCAAGAAGTGTGCAGAGAGGTGGAAGACTGTGTCTGCTAAAGAAAGGCGGAAATTTGAAGACGTGGCAAAGGTTGACAAGGCTCCTTATGCAAGAGAATTTACCCTGCACCCCCAAAGGGGAGACCAAAAAGAAGTTCAAGGACCCCAATGCAAGAGACTTCCTTCGGCCTTCTTATTCTGTTCTGAGGACCACCCCAAAATCAAAGGCGAACATCCAGGCTTATCCATTGGTGATGTTGCCAAGAAACTAGGAGAGATGTGGACGCCGGCACTGCAACGGATGACAGGCAGCCCTATGAGAAGAGGAAGGCTGCTAAGCTGAAGGAGAAGTAGGAGAAGGATATTGCTGCCTACAGAGCTAAAGGAAACCTTGCTGCCTACAGAGAAAGGATGCAGGAAAAAGGGGTGGTCAAGGCTGAAGAGAGCAAGAAGAAAAAGGCAGAGGAAAACGAGGAGGATGGTGATGACGATGAAGAAAAAGAAGATGAATAAGTTGGTTCTAGCGCAGTTTTTTTCTTGTTTATAAAGAATTTAACCCCCTGTAAACAACTCTCTCCCTTTAAAGAAAAAAAAGTAAGGTTGTGTAAGATTTGTTTTTAAATTGTATAACCTCTTTTCTTTTCTTTCTTTTTTTTTTTTTTTTTTTTTTGTTAACACACTACCGAATTTTTTTTTAGATAGCCCTGTCCTAGTGGTATTTTCAAAAGCCACTAACTGGTACAGTCTGGGGATGGTAAATCGACATGGAAATTTATAGCCGGTTTATGCTGTGTACTGCACAAATTCGTTATATATGGAGCAGTATTTTAGGTGTTTTTTGTTATTTTGTTTTTGTTTTTTTGCTCACTTTTTCATCTTCGGTTGTCTGTGATGTAACTTATAGGAAAATAATGTTCTGTTAACTGAATTCCACTTTGTAATTGCAAACAAAGAAAATGGGGCTGTTTTGTTGACATTCTGAATGCTTCTAAGTAAAGACACTTTTTTGTGAATATTGTCCTTTTCATAGGTCTAAAATTTTTCTTCTTGAGAGGAAGCTAGTCTTTTGTTTTTGCCCATTTTGCGTCACATGGATTGCTACAGTGTGTATCTCTTCGTATAGTAAACTGAAAAAAGATTTTGTCCACACACCCTGCATACTGTGGTGGGGGGAACATTTTCATCCATAGTTGAATAATCTCCAAAATCATGATTAATTGGATAAGAGATATTATATAACCTACTTGGCAAAGCAAGGAGTGACCAATTCTGCCACACCAGGGGATTATTACAATCAGACAGTCTGAATGCCTGTCCTTGGAGGGCTATTCCCTACTAAAGAAGACCTGAGAATGTATCCCCAAAAACATGAGCTTAAATTACAAGACTATCTGTGGACCTTAGGCCCAGCGAAGGCTAGCGTGAGAATGCCGGCTATAACGCCTTTGCCCTTCTATCGCAATACAGATTGCTCAGGAAACTTGACTGTTTAAAGGTATTTTTAATTAGTTCAGCCAGCTTTTAAAATTATGCCACATTTAAGATTAAGGCTATATTTTCCTATATTGTGGTTTGTTCCTTTATAAATCAGATACACGGAAAGAAAATAAACTTTGCATATTAGTACCAGTTGTCCAATACATTTGCTTTTTCTTTATAAAACCTAAACTCCTTCATTAATTGTATTTAATCTGCTTAGTTTATGGGAATTTTGCGGGATTTTTTTTGAGATTGTCATTCTCTTAAAATGCCAGTGTCTGAAGCCAGCATTCTTGTGATTGTTATACATACTTTTGTGATGGAGTGCTTTTATATCATTTTGACTTGGGTTCTTGATATTTGCATTTGTTTGTGTAATTTAAGGAAGAATACTGAACATGAGTCTTGGATAATACTGATAAAATAATAATTGCAGAGGTTTTGAAATAAGAAATATAAAGTTGGAGAAAAATCAAAGAATAAATCATTCTGAATTTAGAGTATATTACAAAATCTTTCTGTTTACTTAATCTTATCAGTATGTTTTTATTACCATATACATGCATGTTTCAGACCTACTTTACTTTCAAAGACATTATTATTATCATCATCATCATCATTATTAGTTTGGACACTTGTAGTGCTTTACATCAAATGTTACTTTTTAGTATTTAATTTTCAAAAATCAGTGTTAGAGAATCGTTCAGATAATATTCCTTTCCATATGAAATAATTTTGAGCACCAATAAGCTCTACATTAAAAACAGTGAACGATTCATTATTATGCCATAGAAGGGCTATATTTTTCTTCTTAGAAATGAAAAAATATTATAAGAACTTTTAAAAGGGGTAAACGTCCAGATTTTTTTTTTGAAGAAAGTAATTTGTAAGTAAAATGAGCTAAAAGTTGAAAACCTGCCTTTCTTTCAACCTCTTTGCATAGCTTTAAAGTCTCCTCTATCGTGCCACGCTAAGACAGGAGAAGAGTTTCCTGCCATGTAAAAAGTCTTTAAAGGGTGCTAGAACTGTGTAGAGCTTTACGGACCTGCTTCTCCTCCAATCAGAACAAAAAGGAGTCCTTAGTTCTCTGGGAAAAAACTTATTCAGGACTGAGATGCATAGAAATGCCGTAACTGAATGCTAGCATAAATTCATTCTCCAGAGCCCGGGGAAAGTGCTTAGTGGACCCCACTCTCTAAAGCCCTCGGACTGGTAGGTTTTCTTACTGTCAGGAACTGTTATTTTCTCTGAAGTGGATCTCTACGTTTCTCTTTTCCTTTTCTTTGCTTTTATTTCTCCACTTCCGCTTGTTATCCCTGGACCTCCATCACGGAGCCATTTTCTGTTGTCTTACAGTCTGCTTTCACAGACAGCAAAGCAGAGGTGGAAAATGTGCATTCTTTGCGGTGCTGATGAGTAACCTAGTGGTCACTGTCTTTCTGCTCATCTCCGGTATTTTCATCCTGACACTCGCTGTGCTGTATCATCCTACACACGTTACCCAGTTGTTGTCTTCCTTCTATATAGTGAGTCTTCGTTCAGTAAGAACTGACTTTTGGCTTCTTTACTACTGCATCCTGAGTGAGAAATGAGTGTCCGGAGCTATACATGGTATATCTGTGATGTAAGTAGTTTAAAAGCTAGACATAATGAACTGTAATGGACTTGTGTTACCAATTCAATTTACTTTTCCCAATCAAAGCTGTCTCTCACTTCTAGCAGCGAATAGGGGAGATTGCAGCCATAATTCAGCCAGTAGGATTAAAATTAAAATTAACATGCTTGATAATGTCGATCAAGAAGCTCAAAAGTGTGAATCCATAATTCTGTTCCTAATGATGCATCCTCAAAAAACTAACCAAAGATAGGAACAACATTTACAGTAGGAAAGTTTAGTAGAAACCATTATATAGGAAGACCATATTTTGAATAATTTTGGTGTGGGCAGGAAAATGGAATATTATATAACACTAAATGTTTTATCCTTAAAGACTATTCAAAGGGATAAAAATATAACTTAAGATATAAGATAACACCAAGCTCACGCACCCTCTCAGATCCATTTGATGTGTGTACAAGACCAAACCAGAATCCAGTAAAACTTTATCAACTTTCTATAAGTGTGCCGACACTGAGCTCTCCGTGTTTTCTTTTTCTTATTTTCTAAATTCGACAGAGTAGGAAAAGCTATGTTTCTAATCAGTGATAGCAAATATTTTGAAATTACCTCTATATTTATCAAAAGTATTCACAGATTCTAGCCAAGCTGGTAGAAATGAACTCCAACAGATGCCACTTCATGGTCCCAAAGTCCCTCAACAGTGTTGTGCCTTTAGCTGACGTTTCCATCTGCTCTGAAGGGCACCGGGGCCATCCCCACACTGAAATTCATTAGACTGCTATGCCAGCCAACTGCTTTGGGGACTTAAACTGAAAAAACGATGTAACCGTCTCTGCTAAGCATTGCATCTGGCACCTAGCCATGTTTCGAAATGTGTGTTTTGGTTGTCTGGCGGCTCTGGCTTAACTGTGCAGGACCAGGTTTTGGTTGTGTGGCTTCTACAAGGATGTCTAGCGCCTCCAGGGGTGTTTCACTATGGCCTCCTCATAACTCAATAGTGTCTTCTACCTTGGGTAGGGTGATTCGAATTTGTTCATGCTGTTGCCAAGTTGACTCAGGGTTGCTGTTTCACCCTCAATTTTTTTTTTTTTGGCTTATTTAACTTGTTTGGCAAGTGAGTAAAAATAAATAAGTAAATAAAAACTTGACTGTAGTTTCGAAAATGTATTTTTCATTAACATTAAATATTAAGGAGATAACCCTCTTGAGGAACTAGATCCAGCTATAAGAACGTAAGCTCTCACCTTCCCTATCCCTACCAACAAAGTAAAGATTATTTAAACAAGCAGAGAAAAACTACAGCATCTCCCATGTGAAGTGTTTTCTTTCTCTACTTGGAGTTGTAAACAAGCATCTTGGGTGCTGTGTTCGCCTGCTATGCTTTGCTGTGTTTTGTTCTGTTTTTGTTGTTAGCAGTGGTTTGTTTTTTTTTGTTTTTTTTTTCTATTAAAGAAAGTTCTTACCACATAGTTTGTGCAGGCTTCAAACTTGCCTGGTAGTCTTGGGTGAGCTCCTCTGAACTACCTCTACTCAACCCACTCCTAGGGTTGGATTGGCAAACCAGGAGTTACTCTAAGAAGCCAGCATGGGTTAAGAAAATCGTCTTCAAAACCTTTACCCAGAATAGGTGCCGGCAGCGTGTCTACAGAGCTATGGCTTCTCACTACCCTGAACCCCCACTGCCTTGAGAGAAAATGTTCAAATAATTTTGGTCTTTCATTCTCCTCCGATGGCAGAGATAAACTATGACATAAAACTCAAAGGGTTGATGGAAAGGAACGCTAACTCAGATGTAAAGGTTTCTCCTGTTTTATTAAAAGATAATTTGACCCGGTATAAAATTGCTTAATGCTTTATATCATCTGACAAAATTACTCTGGGGGCTCCAATTAAATAACTGGCTGGCTCTCTGTACCTGCAAAACAAGTCCTCAAATGACAAGCATTTCAATTAAATTAAATTCAGTTACTTTTCAGTTACTCCCCCCATCCTCCCAACTGAAGTCAAATGTCTCACCTGACAAAATAATAAAAAGGTTGAAAAAACCCCTGGCTGAGCTCCAGCAGCTAATAAGTATGGCTCTGTTACACTAAACTCGTCTCCACACCAACCCAAATGTTTCTGGGGGAAAACTCAGAGCAGACTAAAGTAATTCATCTAAGTATAGACCACATTATAAATGCTTACATTTGTTCCAAGTAGTCTTTCTTGTCAAAATTATCCTGCGGGCTTTCTGCAGCCCACATGACACTCCAAGCCAGCAGCTTCCTAACCCCTCAGAGAGGGCCCTCAGGTTTCAAAGCCACTCAATGGCTTTCTCTGAATGGGTGCAGCATTAGTTTTCTTCCCTATGTCTGCAGTTCCCTCACCTGTCTCAGTCATCATGGCAGGTGGGGAGGGGTGCAGTCAATAACGGACTACAAGGAGAATCTTGTAGTGCACAATCATATATGGAGGCTAGAGAGTGAAATACCCACTCATATATAGTAGGAGATATTTTTATCTTTTAAAATACACAACACATGGTCAATGATACCAAAATCCCAGCAATTAATCAGCATCCCAGGCATGTGATTTACCTAATTCACCTTTCCATAGGCAGAAGTGAATAACTGCTTCTCTATAAATGACTATTGAAATCTTTTCCTAGATCTGTATAAGACTTAAAAATAAACAAGAAGTTTGCTACAGGTTTGGGTTTTGCTTCAAGTACTGCTTTCGTTAGAAGAGAGAGAACAGGGTTATCAGGCAGGCACTGACTGTCACAAATAAAGGCCAATTAACCTCTGAGAAAGTGTGCGAACAACTGGGTAGCAAAGAGGACCACAGACAGGAACAAGAGAGGTTCTTAAGCATGAACTGGTTCACTTTTCCCCAGTGCACCACTACAAAATAATATTTGGGTCTTTGATTTTGTCTTGTTTGGTTTTTGGATTTTTTTCAATGTTTTGTTTGTATGCTTTTTTGTTTTTCTTTGCTTTGCTTTTGTTTTGGGGGTTTGGTTTTGTGAGGGTGTGCCTGTGTGTGTTGTGTGTGTGTGTGTGTGTGTGTGTGTATGTGTGTGTGTGCACTAGAATTTCTGAAAGAAACCGGAAGAAGAGAAAGTAGTAAGGTCTGAGAGGAGTTAGAGAGCATGGATATGATCTACAAATACTATCTCCATGTGTGAATTTACCAAGGAGTATATAAGAATATTGCAAGTGACTTGAGGAGAGGAGCGGGCGTGAATATAATCAAAACACACTGTATAAAATTCCCAAAGCATTAATAAAATATTATATTTATTTTTAAAGTGGCAATAAGTTGTCTAATAGTCTGCCTTTAAAGGAGGAGAATTTCAATTGGAATAACAAAACCCTTAGGTCACAAGGTGAAGGAATTCATAGAATCGTTTAAATGTTCAGTATGAGGCTAGAGAGATGGGTCAGTGCTGCTCTCACAGATCATCTGGGCTTGGCCCCAAGCACTCACATGATGAACTAGGAAGTCAGACCCCATCACTGCCATCATATTCTGAACTCTGCAGGAAGTAGGCATGCATGTGATACACACGCATACACTGAGACAAACACTAATACACGCACAGAGTAAACCTAAAAGAAAACTCTTTAAAATACCGGTTTAAATCTAGACTGTCATCATAAAGTGAAACCTTTTGGAGTTTTATCAGTGACTAGCCCTCCTTCTCACTAAACTGGATTCGACTCTTACTGTGGTAAAACAACCACAGTAAAATATCACTGAGCACTGATTTTCCTAATGAATCAGTCTTAAAAACATCGAGTGCCTTTTATTTTATAGCTCCCAGTTAATAGAATGAAAACAAGTTAAACAAAATTGTTATAGACATTGAATAATCTTAAGTTTCATCTGCATGTGAGCTTCAAGATGTGCCTTTCTTTCATATATACACACGAACAAATATTCACGCACACATGCATGCACAAGGGTCTACTCATACAGTCCTAGTAATTATCGGCACCTAGATGATATATGGAAAAACCCCAGGATGTCTTTATTCATACAGACTTGTGTATCTGATTAATTCTGCTGAAATCTATTAGAGATGACCCAGAATGGCCAGAAGAGCAGGCAGACATATTCCAGGTGAGGTGGGAAGTCTGAGATGTCTATTATGCAGATTCGAAAGCCAATTAAACACTTTGAAAATGCTTGCCTCCCATCCTGGACAGTTCAAGATTGTGCTTCTGGAGAGCTCATAAATCACTGCCATTGTAAGTCTTGAATCTGTGACTGTCACAACCCTCTGTATCTGTCTCTGTAACCAACCAGATACTTAGCTATAATTCTTCAGTTTAGACACCATCATGTTTTATACTTTAAAATTCACTATAATTTGGATTTCCTGGAGTAGCTAATTAAAGACTGTTTTGGAACTATTTTGATGGGGCTAAAAATATTTAAATATCAGATATACCCTATTGATAAAAGTAACTTGACACCCTTCTGGGAATAATTTTGAGGGAAATTAATTAAATTTTCAACTATAGTTTGATTTTATATACCATGAAAAATTCAATTATTGCTCTTCATCTATCCTTTTGTTCCAAACACAGATAATTTAATTCACAGAAAAAAAGTTTTATCCTAAACCACAGAAGCCCTCTCAGTTCACTTGTCAAGAAAAGAAGTCAAGGAACTGACCTGTTGGCTTCTAGTACTGTGTGTAAAGTGAAGGTTCAAGAAAGAATGGTGCTAATTTTAACCTTAGCTGCCAGGACTTTATCGAGCTTAAGGTACCTGTTAGCTTCCTACTGTGCTTGCAAATTATCTCATTTTGCATTTAACTATTGGGTTTACAATATGATACATTTCAAAGCTATGGGTCTAAACATCATCCCTGCAGACTCTAGTGATGTTCATATTAAAATCCAAAGCATAATGTGACCACCAGGTGGTGACATAGACCGCTCGGTATGGTAGTACTTTGCAGGCCAGCACGGAATTTAGATTCACAATTATTAATTCCACCTGGAGAGTAAAAAATGAATCTCATCTATGGCATGTCCTCCCAGTTTTGTGACTGAAAGACTTTAGTACCAGACAGATGTTTTGTCCTAAATAGACTGTATTTTCTAATCCCATCTTGTTCTGTTATTGACCATGGCAGCTGCCATCTGACTTGTCTCCTTAAGACAAGCACCTACAAAAGCCTGTTTTCCATGTCCCTATTACTAGCATCTAGTGATTTTCATTGATGGCGAAATTTCCTCAGAGATGGTAAAATCGTGCCTGGTAGATCCACTCAACATATTTAGAATAAGGCCAACAAGTAATTGTGCGCCAGCACACAAAAATGAAGTACATGCTATGTGAATCTGCAAAAATGCGTTCTGAAAATATCACACCTATATAACATGCTGACTTGTACAGACTTTTTTTTTTTTACCTGAGACCCATTAAATCACTACTGGCCTCCAAGAGCCACAGACAAAACCCTAATATAGCCCATGTCACCAAGGGCAAGAAGACTATCTCCAAGGAATACAAGCAAGTTACATACAAAAAACACTATCAAGAACTTGTGTATCCACCTGGCAACACACACACACACACACACACACACACACACACACACACACACTCACACACACACACACTCACACACTCACACTCACACACTCACACTCACACACACACACACACACACTCACACACACACTCACACACACACTCACACACACACACAGGAGCATGGATACATGCCCATGAACATACATACATGCACATGCATACACACCCTAATAAGGAGTTAGCTTTCCACTAAGTAATCAATCACTAGAGTCAACGCCATCTTCCAGAATACAGAGCAAAGAGTTATCTGAGAAAAAGGCAATGGGGGCAGCTTACAAAATCAAAATTTCTTTCCTTCCTGGAATGCTCTGGCACACAATAGTCATTTGTTTGTAGCCTTCAGGGGTCACATTTAACTGTTCTCCTTGAATGAGGCAAACGCCTTGCCTGCAAGGGAGATCTAGACTGTCCTAATCCCTGCACTCTGGTCTGGGTCCTGAGTTATGTTTTACAGGAGGTTATGGTTTTGTGTTATCGTTAGTTGAACCCACAACTGAAGAAGAAAAGAGCAGCTTTGTTTCAGAGGAGAAAGAGACATTTGTTTGGGCATCACTACCCACTGGAAGCCTGCAGTTGGATTCTACCAAACTGAACATGCTAAAGGGAAGGAAAATTAATGCAGGGTCTCCCGATAGCTGTTAAAGCGGCAACGTGCCCATTATTTTCCTAGCTGGCAGAGTTCTGCATGGGGAGACAATCTGGCCACTCTGGAGTACAGCACTAATCTTGTGAAATGCTGTGAGCTCACTGACTGACAAAGCAGTAATTATCAACAGCCTTTCCAGAGGGATATAAGTTACTCCCACTGTGAGACAGGGGCCCCAAGCAGAGCCTCTAGAAGCAACACACACTTAATCCACACAAAGCGGTGTGCCAGTGGGCTCCTCCACTCAAGCTTGTTTGCACAAGTCGTCAGTCATGAAATGCTAAGGAACTAAACGCTGGAGAAAGTGCCAAAAACCATTCAACTTCTTTTCCTTTGCTTTTTCCATGGTTGTACATTGCCTTAAACTAATTAGCGACTAAATTTAAACATGTGCACATGATTCTAAAGTTTCACGAAGCAGTGCTAAGGGGCCTCCCGCATTCATTAAGTTTTCTTCACTTGCAGGGTAAACTTGTCAAATACAAGATGGTTTTCCAATGGTGGCAAACACTGCACCTCCGCCATTTAAACCCATCCTTAGACATCTGAGCAACAGGAACAAAAGGTATAGACAAGAGTTTTTTGCTCTAGAACTACATGGTGACTCATAACATCCTGCATGTAAGTTCAGAAGAAACAGCTGTTGATTCCAATCAAATTAAACCACAACAGAAGTAAAATTTTTCATTAACAACGTAATGGTCTTTAGTAGAAAGAAATCTACAGTCTTCTATTCGTGAGTAATAGGTTAAAGGCTGAGGAAAGTGCATGTTTTTCTTGGCTTTGGGGCTAATGTAATGAAGCCTGCAAAGTTTAACATAATTGAATTAATATTGACATGCAGTGTGACTTGTTCACAAAGATGTGGCTCTTGGCTAGGAGCGAAAACCACATCACAGATGAAGCCTGTACAAGTGTCTCAACGAAATCCTTCTAAGACTTCTGAGGTTCTTAAGAACTTCAAGGTTCTGTTGTGGGGAGAACAGAATATTAAAAATATTGTTATATCTAATTAAGACACAAAAATACACATTGTAGGATACAGTATGGTATTTCTGTCCGTAGACGCAACATGAAATGATACCATTAAAGTAATTGTTCACCGCAAACATTTATCATCTGTTTGTGTGAAAACATTTAAAGTTCTCTCTACTTGCTACTTTGAAAACCTTAAATAAAGGGAATATATATATATATATGAGGGTTTTATTTTGGGTCATTTCCTACCAAATCAAGTCATGTGCACCCCTTTCCTGAGGTTAGAAAGATACAAACAAGCACAGTTCACATCTCTGAATTTGTTAGCACTTCCAGTTCTCTTCCACTGCCCTAGAAGTAGCTTTTGTTTCCAGAAAGGGTGTTAATGGCACCTCACTGCAGAAAAAAGGGGAATGGGTTGTCAGCTACTCCTGTCTGTCACTTTAAAATGTCTCTTTAGACAATGGGCTATTACTGTTTTATTTTTCTTCTTTTCAAAGCTGTCTCTCACAATTCATTGCTTGACAGACCTATGTGTCTATTTTGAAAAACAGACAAAGTACCTCTGGATTTAAAGACAAACCCAGCCTGGCAGTGGTGGTACACACCTTTAATCCCAGCACTCAGGAGGCAAAGGTAAGCGGTTCTCTCTGAGTTTGAGGTCAGCCTGGTCTAAAGAGTAAAGTGCCAGGACAGCCAGGGCTACACCAAAAACCCCAGTCTCAGAAAAACCAAAACCAAAACCAACAACGACAACAACAACAAAAGAAAAGAAAAGAAAGAAAGAAAGAAAGAAAGAGAAAAAAGAAAACAATAACTTAAAGGCAAACCCACATCACTGTGCTCTGTGTCTCAACTGTAATAATAGGTTAGTGTGGCAGAGAGAGGGGGTTCAGATTGTAGCTGCATTAGCTTGACAATACTGAGTCACGCTTACTAAAATGGGCAGGGGGATTCAGTAATCTCACAGAAATACATTAAGTGGATTTTTCACAGAAAGTCAATTTAAAATGATATTAATTAACCTATGTTAGTCTATAACACAGCTATCAAGTGCAAGCTGAGAAGATTAAATTAGGAATATGACATGACATCCCTATGAGTCTTAGACTTATTCTAGAACATACTGAACAGACTGAGAAACAGACCGATTTGAGAAAGACTCTGTCTCTTCCCTACAGTTGCCTGGAGAGTAAAAGAGAAACTCTTGATGACTTCCCAAACTCAAAGAAGCCAACAGCTTAGGCGGTCTCCACATTTACCACTGACAGAGAAGGCACCATTGGAGTAAAAATGTGAAAGACCTGCACAAATTGCCCAAAAAAAGACTAAAGATTTTTTCTTTATGCTAGACTTTCTAAAACTTTTTAGCATTTTGTAAGGAAATGAATTTCAGTTCTACCCCTTTCTTAATTTCTGGGCAACAACATTCCAAAATGACATTCCTTTGATGTGGTTTCATCCAAGCCTTTAATGGGTAGATACTACTGAGTGTGTATGGTGGGGAGGGCGGGGGAAGGGGAAGGGAGAGAGAGAAGCGGATAATCATTGTGAAATTAATGCATACCACAGCTTAATTTCCAACCCGTTGTTGGGGAAGCAGGAAATATATCTTAGAAGATATTCCAGTGTGTTGAGATGAAGTTAGAGCAAGAGTTTAGAACATGCTTATCATCAGGGCAAATGCATGAAACTCACAGTAGTAAGAGGTCAGGAGATGTGATAAACCAGCCTGCCTCCATCTCGGGCTTGAAAACCATCTTATAATAAAGATAAATGATTCATTCCCACTCATGAATAAATCTGTTTCTCAGGAATTTTGCTATGTTTACCTGTGACCTTAACTGTAAGTGGTTTGTTTGGTACTGCCTGTTCCACGAATGGTCAACCAAAAAGTTGTTATGAGCAGCTTTCAAACACATCCATTTCGGGAGGCTGTTATGACCAACTTGTTAGGCCCATGTTCTGCTTCTGTAATGCCATCTTTTTTGCCTGCCAAATTCCCCATTTAAAACCTCCTCGCTCCTGAGCTATAAAAACCATTATCTTCCCCATGTCCAATGTTGCTCTCTTGAACCCTGCTTTAGGGAGAGCGCTCCATGCCCTGCACATGAATAAATGAGTTTGTTTTAATGAATTTGAGTGTGATTTGTTGTCAGTGGTCTTTTCCTCAAATCTGTGGGATTAAAAAATTGTATCTTAATACAACAAATGAAGGTGGTGAGCTCTGCAGTGCTAATGATAGAATTTTGTTTGGAAAGCAGGGGAACCTGAAGGAAGACTCTTAAGAAAGGAATGAGGAGTAACAGCCATAAATGGGTTGAATCCGCCAAATTTGTTCCCTAAAGGCTCAAGGCACCGCTCAGGGAAGGTGGAAAGAGGATACTGGCCAGAGGGGATGGAGAATACCAAGAAAACAAGGTCTTCTAATGAGACATCAATGGGATGCATATGAACTCTCAGAGACTGAGGTAGTAACGGAGGGTCTGCACAGGTCTACTCCAAATGGGGTCCTATATCCTAAAGGGGAAGTGGGCATATGTCCCCATCCCTAATGCAGTAGCTATATCTAATTAAAAACCACTTCTAATTGAAAATGAGGCTTTTGCCAGGGGAAGCAAATCATTCTTAAGGGCAAGCTGCAAGCCCAACAGCAGTCAGTCAGCAGAAAAGAAGCTCAACAGCATCTTTGAAGATAGTTCTTCTCATAATGTCATGTCACGGTTCTGCTCATCCCCTACCCGCTACCCCTCCAAGTTGTTGAAATTTTCTCTTATCATTCTTTTATTTTTATTTTGCTTTATTCTATTTTATTTGCGTTTTCTTTTTCTTCTCTTTCCACTCTACTTGTCCTTTGTGTTTACGTCATAACTTCCAGTTTAGCATTTTTTATGAGATTCCCGAGTTTGAGATTAAGTTAGTCTGTTTCTTGTGCCTTCTGGGTTCTTTTCCTTCTGCTAGTTCATTTTGTCCTATCCCAATATGTTACATTTTATTTTTATCTTATTATGTTTTACTTTACCCCATAGAAGCCTGTTTGTTTTCTAATGAGAGATAGAAAGGGTTGCCTCTGGATGGGACAGGAGGTAGGGAGAATTTGAGAACAGTGAGGATAGATGAGGGCCTGTCATTGCACCAGGAAACACATCTCAGGGAAAATGCTTGAGGCCAGTCAGTTAACAATTGGTCAAAGAAATGTAAAAGCAAAACCAAAAACCCTCAAAGTCAGCTAGTATAGTCTAACTGCCTGAGAAGAAAAGCTTGTTCCAGGTCCCGGCCTTTGATGTATGCTTAACTTGAAGAGTTTAACTTAATGGCTTTGAACTTGTAAGTGAGGTGACAAGGAGAGGAACTCCTGGCCTGTGTCATTTGCCAGTTTCTAATAAAGCACTGGGTATGCTGAGCTGTCAGAGATGATGAAGTTAAAGGATGGACTGGCTAGGAAAATGCCAAGAAACAAAGTGAAAACTGAAATGTGCTAAGAAAAATAACAACGGAAACATAAATTACAAGAGAAGCTAGGATACTGTTGTGTTCAGAAGTATATTTTGTCAAAGTCATTGGGCAAACACCCCAAATAAATAATGAAAAGATTTTTCAACCATAACATAAACAAGAACTTGGCCTTTTATCAATATTATCAACATTTTATTACGAAGGCCAATAAAATGTAAGGATTAATGAAAATCTGAGGAATACAGGCAAATTCTGATGACTTAGCCAGACAGCATCACTAACTTAGCACAAACACATGTATTGAATTAGTCTAGCTATGAAGTAAGATCATATTGAATATTATACAATTACACTTTCAGCTTATTGGGAACAAAGTTTAATTACTTCAATAGATGAAATCACTGACACTGAGATCTAATTAAGCTTTATTTCCTGGATTATACTAATTATTCCTGGATACTTAATAGCAAAAGACAGTATTAGATAAATAGCAAATGCTGTTTCTTTTGATACCTCTCTACCTCCCATGGTGCATCACTCTAATAACTGTCAAACAGGAAGCGTGAGAGAATGGAAGGGGAGAGAAAGCACCCTGATGCAGAAACGAAGCCCTTGAAATGACACATGGTGATTCACTTTCCTCAAGTGTAAGCAGATACTGTTTTCCCAGAAGAGACTTGACCATTACATGGGACATGGTCAAAAGCAGAAAACCTCAGAATAAACAGTGAGACAAAGGAGAACTATTTTAGCCAACAGCTTACACACATATGGATCCTGTTAAGGAGAACTAGGAGCACGTTTAGGGGACACCTAGGCTGTGTCGGAAAGAAAGAGGACAGAGGAAAGGGTGGATCCAAAAGGAGAAAAGTGGGCCAGAGATCAGTCAAAAGTAGGCAGACTGGTGGGCAGCTGTGCTCTTCTGTTCCCAAATGTTCAAAGTTAGGGAACACTCCTTAGCATGTTTTTATTTACTTGACACAAAGACTGGATTAAGAGGAAACCAAGGGTGTATCAGTTTGTTCTGGATGTACTTTTATCATTTCTTTGATAAACCTTGCTTGTTTATGTGGTTCATTTGCTGCCTTCTTCAAACAATGCCTCTTAGGAAAGGCTTAGCCCTAAGACTTTAATGATATATGTGAATTATTAAGACCCAGGCTGCAGTTGAGTTCTGTGGTTAGTATGTTACACTACTCTGACTTCCCTTCAAAATATCCCAATCAGATATTTCTCATTTGAAAAAGTATGATGCTCATCAACTTACTGAATTTTGAGACAATATTGATTGTAGACATGATAATTAGATTAATTTAACAAGATCTTTCTGTCTATATGAAAAAGTTATGGGCACAGACCAGACAGAAACATCGTTAAAGGGGAAAGATAGGAAAGCGGTTGCAAACTCTTGGGCATGGCACAGCCATTGCAAATGTGGTATCAGAGCAGCTTTGGTTGCCTACAGTGTGCCTTCTGAAGCCTGGGTCTGTTGGCAGTCATGTATTCATCCAGAGGGACGCTAGAGCCCTATCTCTCTGCTGAAAAGTTGGCTACTGATAGCTTCAGAGAAGGTACAGTCATTGTCTCCAGTTGTGTACCCAATAGGGAGCACACCAGACTTCTGTGCATAGTTCCAAACTCGAGGTCACACAGGCCTCTCTGATTAAACTCAATGGGTCACAAAACAAGCCAGAAAGATGAGAATGTGGGAAAGGGATCTGCAGGGAGAAGGAAAGATTACAGGGGGAGAAAGGATGATAGAGGAAGAGAAGAAAGGGTATCAGTTCAAATAGTAAAAATGCACAATAGCAGTATATACAAATAAAATTGTCAAGGAACATTCAATAAATAAAAAGATAACAGACATGAACAAATGGGAGTGGATTTACTTTCTTGAGCAATAGTAGAATAACACTATCTGAAGCTAACCATATGGATGTGACAGAGAATAAGGTATTTTTAATACTTTATATAATTGCCAGAGAGAGGCCAATCGGGTTTTATTAAGCTAGTTTATGTGGTTGACCAATATAGGCTTTATTCAAGATGTAATAGGAAACAAAAATAAGGGGGGAAGGGGATGAGTAGTGGCTCAGATCTACAGGACACATGTAGTGCTGATCCAACTTTACAGACTGAGTCTTGAGCATTCTAGTTCTCTTCTAAAGCCAGCATCTCACAAGGATCTGTACTTCTCTATGAGGTGTTGATGAGGAAAAAAGATTGTAGTCATTAGACTTGCCTAGAGACAATCACGGCACTCAGTTTATTACATTGGAATCCACTAAGGGAAAGGGTTGAAGCTCAATGCCTATTTTAACAAATACTGTTATGATTTAGTTCTGAAATGTCTCCCACCAGCCCCTGGCTTGCTGCTTGCTGGCCAGAAGTCGTATTATCTGGG
Source organism: Rattus rattus (assembly GCF_011064425.1). Lineage (NCBI taxonomy): Eukaryota > Metazoa > Chordata > Mammalia > Rodentia > Muridae > Rattus > Rattus rattus. The sequence goes on along the minus strand of NC_046156.1, from coordinate 206,603,758 downwards.
CAGAGTTGGGAAGCCTTTAGAAAGTGTGACCTAGCTGGTAGAGTGGGTGTTTACAGTGGACTTCAAAGGTGATTGCCTGGTCCCTGCGTCAGCTACCTTCTACTTCCTGAGCTTCTGTGATGTAAGAACCCGTTATGTTCCCGCTATCAACTATCTTGTCCTGCCCTCCCTGCTACAATGAGCTAAAACTCCCTGAAACCGGGGGGTAAAATAAACTTTGTCTCCCTGATTTTTTTTTCTGTCATGTAGAAAAGCCAAATTTTCTTGCCAACAGCCTACTTATGCAGTTGAGTGACAAGCAGTGCCAATTTTACATACATAGTGATAACAGAGAGGGAACCAGTTAAGCTTTATTGGGAGTTACTCAATCCTAACAAATTGTGCTGTTATTCACATCAAAGAAGGATGAGTCAGAAACTGCAGACACAGACACAGAGCTGAGCTCAGGTAATGGCCTTGTATCAACAGTTTCCTGATGGTGGACAAAGAATTGAACCTAACAGGTGAACTCAGCAGGCACCTATGGGCAATTGTGTGGTGAGCCCTCAGAGGTCAAACAAGAATCTTTGGACAGCACAGAGCTTCCAAATGCAGAGAGTAGTTCCTGGCTAACTCCAGTATGACCTTTCCTTCCCGTGTCCCAAACACAAATCCAGATGACTAGCAGGCAGAAAGCAAAATTGAAGCACGTAATTAATTCATATATAAGAGCTTAAATCTGAAATTTAAGCATTAGTAATGACTCTTCTTCCTTTATCGATTTAGAACTTAATTTACATTTACTGTCCAGCCGAGTGGATCTCAATGTGATGTCATTTCAGAAACACCTGGGGACCGACCAGGAACTTCAGCTGCTGGAGCTTTAGCTAGAATAAATACATCTGGACTGAGCCTTGGTCAAGGTGTTGAATTATTCTTCCCAAGTGGCTGTTAACAACAGGGTCACTGAGCATGTCCAGAGTGGCAAGTCACAACTTAGCTAGTACTAAAACACTAGGTTCTCTTGTGTTTACCACCCATCACTCTAAACAGCTTTACCCATTGAGATTTAAGAACTTATTGTACTACATAATGAGTGGCAGGGCAGCCTGACTTACATGATAAACCCTTCCTAAAAAAAAAAAAAAAAAAAAAAAAAAAAAAAAAAAAAACAGATAAAACAAGAAAAAGGCAAACAGAATAAAAACAAAACCCAAACTAGAACGGTTTACACAGACTTAAAGTAGCCAGTATTTCTAAGTTGTGTTTCTTAAGTAAAGAAACAGAAATAGGCAATAAATGATTAAGGATTATTCAGCAGGGTTGAAGTAGAATGATATTTACAACATTGTAAATTCCTTACATTAAAGCTGAACTCTTTTTCTAATTAAAAACGAGCTATGCTTTATAGCAGAATTTCATGGCAATTGTGTAAGAAGAAAAAACATCCTTATAAAAGACTGTCTTGTCTCTCTTACTTTTATTGTTTTCCTTTTTGCTTTGAAGCGAAGAGGGCTAAGATGACCCAGCACAATTCCCATTTCTACACAGTCTTCTGAAAGAGGGCCACAGTTCTGAGAGAGGCCACTGATGACTAGGCCAAGTTATCTGTAAACAGTTCTGTAGTCCATCCTTGTGTCAAGGAGTGATCCTAGCCAGCCCATTGCTTACTATGATATAAACCAGTACATCATGGCCTGATGTTTTCACATCCACCAGTATCTTACCAGTGCGCTGCCGTCAGTCCAGCGGAAGTCATGTTCAAACATCTTGTCATTGAGGCCAATCCACTGGTAATCATGGCCCACACCTAAGTGACAGGACAGATGTTTTATCACTGTTCAAAAAGTACTATTTCCAAAAAAAAAAAAAAAAAAAAAAAAAAAAAAAAAAAAAAAAGGTATTTTCAGAGCGAGTTACAAATCCTCTTCTCTAATTTTTTAATTAGTTTTCACACAAAAAAGTCTTTCCGGATTCATCCTTTGTTTCATCCACCCAATGGGCATTAAGTTAACGAGCCCGTTTTCATTTTTTGGGAGGACTAGGGAGGGGAGGTAAGAGTTTACTAGGCTTACACAGCTAAGCCAGGATACGTTATTGCAGGAAGTTAGAGAAAGAGCTCAAGCATAAATTGAAACAAACCACAGAGGTTTGCTTAGTGGCTTGGTCTCCACCTTTATCTCAAGGTCCGCTAGCTTTCTTTTACAGCACAGACCACTTTCTTAATGATGGTACTGTCTGTACCAGACCAAACCATCCCACATCAATTTACAGTCGAGAATGTACCCCCACAAACGTGCAAATAGATCAATCTAACGGTGGCCATTCTTCCAGGAAGAGTCCATCTTTCCATGTGTGTCAAGCTGGCCATCAAGATTAGACCTTACTGTGCGAGTGCTTGAAGGTTCGACATCAGGCACATGCTTACCAAGCACATTTACAAGCTCTGTCAAAACATTAAACTACCAGAGGCAATCATTTCCCTAGAAATTTCCTGTAATTAAATATTTTCTGTCTTACATATCTTGTTAATCAATGCCATTGGCCAAGATTTAGTGGCCCCCCCGAAATACACTGAATGATAAAGATTCTCTCTCACTTGGGAAAAACATACCTCTCTTTTGGAAAACAATGACTGACCATGAAGGTCAAATAGTTCTGAAAAATCACTTTCAAAGGTACTTATCATGACAAGAGTCACTTGTTAAATATCATGCAATAACATACACGAAACTTTATACCCAGATTATAAATTAACAAAAATATTTCAAAAGGATAGAAGGTATTGTAAAGATACATTTAATTGAGTGTTAAACTATACTTTTTGAGCACAGTAGTCCTAGCAATTTGCTATATAAAAACTCGCTGCCCCCCTTTCCTCCGGGTTCAGATGGTAGGAAACAGTCCAAGAACCAGGTTTGCTCAGCTTTCAGTCTTCACGTCTTTGTGATCGTGACAGGCAGCTCAGTTTCTAAAGTCATGAGACCACTGGAGGAACACGAGTCTGTGTCACATCATGATTACGATGCAATTCACAACACAATTATTTTTTAATTCACAAAAAAAATTTAAAGCAACTTCATGCCTAACTTTGATAACACATGACAATATTAAAAATAGAAATGGTGCTGTTAACTAATCATGATAACTATATTGAGCCATAAAAATAGCTCTTTGTGTAAGGGAAAAGAAGATCAAATAGCAATTGCTTATGCTTCAACCTGTGTTATATCGTTCCACCTGTTACCACAGGAATGCTAAGTAGTCATTTCTTGTACTGTATCTGAAGATATTCTTAAGAGGAAATAGTAATATGGTTGACTTTATGTAGTTCAAGGTAAGGGGCTTCATAAACTTTTTTATGTGACAGTTTGATTGTAGGAAAGTGTGTGGCGGCAAGAGACACTGGGCCGCCGAGGAGTTGGGATGTGTTTCCGCCAAGATATCTAGCAGATATCTTGGGGCACTGGGGTGTGGACCTAGAGAGGTAACAGACACCCATACTTTTTTATTTTTATATTTTTACAACAACATAAACTGAATGAAGACAGAGAGAATTACTTTAAATTGGGATCCAAAGAAAACTAGGATAGTGGTAACCGTGAGTGAATTTCCAAATAATTCATAGCTAATACATACGATTCACAAACATTTGTTCCTCATGAGAAAGGATGCTTGTGAGGTGGGCACCCTGCAGGCGACACTCCCTTTCAGCAGCATCCCATGTACGGCGATGAGCAAAGTACTTGTAGCATTGCCCTTGGAATTTGTGCCAGCCATAGTCACATGTCTCAGTGTCTGGAAAGAAACAAAACCAAGATTTATTAAACTTACCTACGTCATTCAAACTTGGCTCCTCAGTCCCTGTGTTGATAGGACACCCAAACCAATATCTATGCAATGTCCCTGAAGTAAATGATTCATAAGTTTTGGTCACAGTGACAAAGACATCATTGTAAAGTAAGCCAACTGATCCTACTGAAGTGGGGGGTTGCACATCATTGGACTGAAAAGGCACTATCTAGTTGCAGTCTTTTTAATTACAGACGGTATTTGAAGGAAACAAAACCAGGAGAGGAATCAACCTAAAACCTTACAGACCACAGAGCTGCTGGCTTATTTGTTTTGTTATTTCTTTTAAATATATTTTTTAAGCAAATCATTCAAAAGTGATTAGATGGAGACTCCAGCTAACAAGGTCACAGACACAATATTTGTACAATGATTTCAAAAGTTCTGGAAGGGTTCTACTCCCAAGAGAGCTCTCTGGGAGGCTACAGGCTCTTGTCAGGCAAGATTTATGAAAAGCAGACAGACATATCATGAATAGGAAACTTTGAGAACAGAGGTTGGAACGTGCACTTCCTTCTTCAGAGGAGGAACAATGGGGAAGTTCTGGTGTGGATGCACCAAGCTTTTAAGTTAATTAAAAATAATAGCCAAGTTCTTCAACTTGGCTACCCTTCTCCCACTCTAGTAACTCAAATCCACGAATGTGTTTTCTCTCCTGCAATGAGCTGTGATGTCATTCAAACATATCTAACTTTTACAACAGTAAATATTAAATTGACTATTTTGTGACAGTCCCCAATTAGACCCACCCCAGACTATCTTTATTGAAATATTTTGATCTTCATCGATTATAGATCACAAATACTTCGAAATAGTTACATGTATAAACTAACAGAACTACAGCATTAGTGGAATTTTAGACACCGAGGAAACTTTCCTGATCTAATAAAATTTACTCTACCTTAATTTTACCAATTAATAAATAAAAGAAAACACACCAAGCTCAAATGCTAATTTTATGTGCTGCAGAACTCATAACTCATGATTCTTGTCTAACTGATTCTTCTTTGTATCAGTTGATATTTTCATTTTGAGAGATTTAATGTTTTTTTTTTTCCTGACTTCGGTACTTCCGGTCACAATATACAACAGATGTGGTTCATCTCTGCAAATAGTCACTCGTTCAGATTGCCTGTTAGGGCTGTTGGTTAGGTGCAGGCAGTGGCTGACTCAGTGTTTTAGATAAATGTGCACTGGAAGGTGGCCTTGTGATACTGTTTGGACCTCACCGATTCTCATAGGAAAAGATGTTTGATATAGCTATGTGGTTCAGTATAAAAGGATCTGGAAGAACCCCCAGTGAAGCGAATTTTGGTCTATTCATATTAGCTTTGCTTTGGGAAAAGTTCACTTGAAAGAATTCAGTAGTAGGGAGAGAGGTCAGGGAAGAAAACTGATTTCTATGTATGAGGTTCCCTATGCAGGATGAGGCTTGGAAAACACTTAGAATACTTCCCCTGCCAAAATCAACAATGCAGGACTGTAACTATGCAGTTTGTCTCAACCTTGCAGTTTGCCGTTTATATTAAGATAAGGTGAGCAAAGCTAGGACCCAAATTTCTGATCAATACAACAGGAAATAAATCTTATCTTCTATGAACTGAATGATATCAGTTTGGCTTTTGTTTCTCTGTCTTTTGTCATTAAAATGGATTGTCGTTAACTACCTTTCTCTTTGCCACAATAGCAAAACCGTAAAATTCAAATGCTTGACCATCACATTCACAGTTTGCATGCGGCTTATTCCCCTGAACCCCACCTGCTGGAGACTGCTATTGGGGTATGGAGAGGTGGTGGCACGAGAAGGACCTGGATGGAAGGTGGATGAGGTGCCCTATCTAGTGATGCTGATGCTTGCTTGGGTCTTCAGGTAGGTGGCTTTAAAAACAGCAAGTCTGTCCCTCTTAGGTCTCTGGTTTGCCTCTCTTGATTATTCTTCAAGAGACTAGTTTGCTTTGTGATTCTCCATCATGTCACGATGCAGCAGGTAAGCCCTCCTGCATCAGAGACCAAGTGGATAGAGGTACCCTATTTTGGACGTTCGGCCTCCAAAATTGGAAGTTAAATAAGCTTCTTTCCTTTCTTAAGTAGTTAGTCTGTAATAGCACAACAAAACAGACCATGCCTTCTTTGGTTGATAAATATTAATGAGGTAGGCTTATATTAATATCAAGGTGGGAGAATTTATCACCAGTACTATCTGAATAAATCATTGCACTGTTTCCTCGGTCCTGCTAAGGATGGACCCCCAGTGCAGGGGAATATGGGGGGTGGGCAATAAGGGGGATGTATAAGGGGAATACCTGTATGGGGGAGGGGGAGCGGAGGGAATGGGAGCTTATGGACAGGAAACAGCGAAGGGGAATAACACTTGAAATGTAAGTAAAGCAATATATCTAATAAAAAATGTTAAAAGAAATTGTGGAACTAGGGATTGAACCTAGGGCCACATACATGCTAGGCAAGTGCTCAGTCACTGAGTGATAGCCATAGCCCTTTCTCTATGTCTTTATTCTGAAACAGCATCTCACTAACTTGCCCAAAACGGCCATGACGGTATCAGTCTCCTGCCCAACCTCACAAGTAGATGGGATTGTAGGTCTGTCCCAAAAATCCTTGCTAAACCATATTTTTCTGATATCTGTAAATACATACTTTGTAGGATTAAGGCTTTGATTTATATAGTCAAAAGCCATTTTTATGCCCTTAATTCATATATATATATATATATATATATATATATATATATTTGTATATTGAAGGATCATTCCCTAGGTTATTGTTTCTTGGCACATTTAAGAATTGCTCCTGGTGTTTTTGCAACTTCATCTAAAAATGATATGAATCTCATTTTCTCTTTTAATTTTATTTTTAAGGCAACACTTTGGAGTATGGTTATTCCTTTACCCTCATCTTCAACATTTGGGATCAAACCAAAGAGCTTAAGTACAAGGTAGGCAACCAGTCCACCTCCAAGCTCTGTCACAGAGCCCCGTGGATAACACTTTCTTTAAAAAAAAAAAAAAAAAAAAAAAAAAGAAAAAAAAGACACTCGTTATTAAGATGGGCATCCTATGCCTCAAAGTCCTTATAGTGCAAACTTTATAACACAAAGGCCCAGCAACTCCTCCTCAGGACCACAGAAGCTAAAAGATCCTCTTATAAACACTCCATAAAAACGTGTGCTGTGTACTGCGTGGGTAATGTTTTCAGCACCTCCGATTCAGAGATGCTAAGCCTTAAGATATTGGCAACACTTCGACCCCCCACTCCAGCCTGCTGTATTGATTTTACAACAATCTGTGTGCACCTGGTTCTCTACTGTTCCAAAAAGCCCTTACTAGAGTCTGTGATTCGTCCACCAAAATATGTTCCCTGTTCAAAGTCACTGAGACTTAGCCGTTCCTAGTGCAGAGCGAGGGTCAGCTGAAGAAACAATGACACAGTCATAGGAGCTTTGGATAGAAAACTGTTCAGACAACAGTGTCGTTGTTAATGAAGAAACATTTGTTCTTAGGCAACCTGAAAAGAAGAGAGAAAAATCTTCCTGGGCTCAAGCAGTGAATCACAGGAGTGCAGCTGCACTGGGTAAACAGACAGGGTAGAGAGTCAGAAGCAAATTAAAGAGGAAGGCTAGACTTGCTGGACAAAAGAGAGGTGGCACCATGAATGAAGAAGCAAGCTGTCTCTTTTCAAAACGGAAAGAAGAGGGAACCAGGCCCTAGGTCCCTTCAGAGAGTCTAGTGCCACTTGATCCGTTAGATGCTCACTGAGTAATGTTATGTGTCTCTTATCTTTGAGTTGCTTTAGCAGTCGGAAGATGTTGGAAAGCCTTCAGGTCTTAGAGTTGAGCTGCCCAGGGTCATTTTACCTAGATGTCACCTTGAATGACACCACTTGTCTTCTCTAAGTCTTAGTTCCCAACACAGGACACAGAGGTTGTCAGTCAGCCAAAAGGATGCTGTTGGAAAGCTCTACTCATCAGTGCGACAGTCCTCACTGATGCACCAAGACCCTAAATTTGGTCTGGTTCAGAACTTCGCCTTTAGTGTTGCAGTGTCAGGAAGACAGAAGGTGTTCAATAAGTACTTGGGCACATTGTTGTTTGTTTGTTTGTTTGTTTTGCTCCCTGTACTTGACACTGCAGGTTAGAGATCATTTCGAGGCATTTGGAGCGTTTAGGTGTTTTACCTTACTGTGTTTGTGAAAGTAATATGTTTCTTACCCTAAAAAGATGAGCTTGGTCTGTTTTCATGTGTAAAATCTGAAACTGGCTTACTCTATGCAATTTAAGAAACAGAAAAAAGCGTTTAAAATGTAGCCATCAGCCTGGAGCAGTAACTTCAGTCCACATGACTGCTGGCTTTACTCTGGCTTACACTGTAAGGAACATCTCAATGAATGCCACAAAGTGGGAGAGGCCAAGCCAACGTGCCTGGATGTTGAATACATTTTCATTCCGTTCAGTGGAGGGGAAGCTTGGCCCTGAGCGCGCTTGTCAATGCCAGACCCCTGCATAGCTTTAAGAGGAGGAAACCATGGTTCAGCTCAGTGGGCTGAGCATGCAGTCTGCTTTGGAAGGACGAAACCAGGAAGCACTGCTACCACCAACCACCGAAATACACTCTTAATTTCCCCATAAAGTGCCTTTCTTTCATTCAGAAAACCTTCCTTACTAGGATGGTGTCCTGGAAGCAGTTGCACAGCATCATCTACAAAGCACGTGGCAAGCTGCAGCTAACGCACTGTAACCATGTATCAGGGCACTGTCTACAGATGGCTGACCATGGATGTAAGCCCTGGAGCATAAGCCTCGAGTGCTCATGGGGATAAAACAAAGGCAGCTACCACCGAGTGTATTGACTCTAAAGTACAAGCCTTGCAATGGTAAATGCTGAGGTGTTCCCAGGAATAATACTTATAACTGTGTTTCTTCTGTGACCATATGTCTTTACATTCAACTCAGCATACCCATATGATTTTAGCACATCAGCAAAACAAACACAGTCAAGTCCACTCTACAGTTTAAATGTTTGGAGCTCTCCACATACAAGGAACCCTAATGCAACCTGTGAATTTTTCCAACGCAAAGCGTATAGGGCATATCTGAAAATTAGCATCACTAAGGTTCATCACAAAAATGCTTTAATAGCTCTTACCTTGTTCGCAGAGTGCACCGACATAACTCGGAAGGCAGAGGCATCTAAATGTATTAAGACCGTCCACACAGGTGGCTCCATTCCGACAAGGGTTAGAGTGACATTCATCAAAATCTGAAATAAAATTGTAAACATGAGCAAAGCAGGTAAAAACGTTTTATTTAGAGTGAGGTTGCTAGTTAAAATACATGATGGCAACTAAATATGATTTCCAGAGTTTTATATAAAAGTAGTTTAGTGTACATATGTTATATATATAGTAAATTTATATATACACACAAAATATCTCTTCTTTGGTCTGAAATTTTCTTTTGTGAATCTTTCTTTATTGAAACTGGACACCCTAAAGCAATTGTAAAATGATCTAGGTGAAGGTGTTTGTTTTTATTGCTATTAGGTAAATCCAATGAGCCCCAGAACTAATAGGAATCTCAACCATCCAGTGGTTGACATTACAGTTACTTCAGATGCTCACAAAATGGCAAAGACCATCTTGTGAAGCCTTGATGGGTGTGGATTATATGGACAGAGCCCATCAAAATTCTGTTTAGCTAACCCACTTAAGATGCATTTCCTTCACACACGGGTTTCTCTGAAGTTGCTGACAGATTCCAAATGAGAGTGTGAGTCCCGCGACCCCTCAGCCACGAGCATCTTACCCAGTTCACACTGGTCTCCACTGTAGCCAGGTGCACAGGTGCACACATAGGAAGTCTCAGTAGGATAGCAGGTGCCTCCATTGAGGCATGGGTTTGTTTTGCAGAGATCAGGTCCTAGCACATTCAGGAAAATAAGGACAATTAGCCGTTTCTCCTAGGTCTGACTATATTTTAGCACAAAATGTCTCTTCCTGCTACCACAACATAAGCTTTACCATAGCAATTTATAAAGATACTATATGGATATAAAATTAACTTTACTCTGGAGTGTTCCTTGGCATTATAATCAATTGTTACAAATCCCTTCTATTCATTGCTAGGATTCAATCGTTACTACTTGTAAACAGTACGTTATACCACATCTGGCAGCTAACGTTTTTCTATGGCAGATTAATTGGCATGATAATGGCATTTGATTTTAGTTAAAAATGATTACACATATGTGCACAGTGAATGGAAATGTATTGTTTTAAACGATGTTAGTTCATGTGAAATGGCTGAGTACACAGAACATGCATTCTTTTAGCATATTGGCTTGTTACCAGTGCTTGAATTACTATTGCCTTTTACCACTTAATGCTCAGAAACTGTCTTCGAAAGTGTGCACTGACGTTTCTTCTGCTACATTAACATGCCTTTTCCAAAAACACGTTCCAACTGTACTCCTTTAAACTATACTTGAAGAAAAGCAACACATGGATTAAACTCTATGGTATGAAAACAACTCCAAATACAAAAGCTCACTCAAAATGAAGCCCCAAATTTTATTCAACTTTCGTAATAAAACATAAATAAACTAACCCTCCTAGAGATCGATGCAAAGCTCAAACCGGAAATTTTCAGTTTAATATAATAATTTAAGGGATGTTTTTAAATATAAATACTTTACACCTCTGAAACATATATTTTATTTCATAACATTGTCTAGATATATGAATATTATGGAGAACTTGAGTATTATTTTAGAGATGTTTAATTCCCAAATTGTCCAGGGATCCAAGTGAAACTTGGAAGTTTTGCAAAACAATTTAAATTACATAGATGCTGTGTGTATACAACTGCAGTTTCAAAAATCGTATAAATCCTAAATCTGAAATACATGCACATGAAGAAATATCTAATATCTGGTGAAACATTGGCTATAGAAGAAACGTGAAGATCTCAGACAAGAAGTTCAAAGTCAACCTTTACAGCATTGGGTGAAATCTGGACAACTAGATGGGCCTGATGAATCTACACATCCATTTTTAGTTCATATTAAAATCAGGTAAACCCAGATATATACTTCAGTTTCTTTAAAATCTGCCTTGATTTTTTCTAAAAATACTTTCTCTTGCATTTCCAAAGATTCTTAAAACCTCCCTAACACTTGGTTTTCCACATATTGCCTTGGTGACAAGGCTGTAACCTGTGACATGCGGACACTAAATGGAATCCAACGGACACGTAGGTGGCCAAGCCTATGGTACTGTGACTGTTTTCACCCCCATCATAGACACCAGGTACCACATTGAGTTCAGGTGACAGGTATGGGAAGGAAAAGAGCTTTTTCTGTGAACTCAAAGCAGTTCTGATTAAGAGACGGGCTTGCCTTTTTAGCACATTGTTCTTGCCCGAGTAGTTTGGGTGGACCTGAGAAAGCTAAACCTGCAGCAGATAGGCCAGGCCCCCTACACAGGACGCTGCCTCCTGAATTAGAGTACAGAAATAGTCCTTACTACGACTGACTACTTACTACTGAGAACACTGTCTCAGTAAGTCCTGGAGTCTGAACCGTACAGAGATGTTTCCCCATCCTCTGTCAATTATTTCCATATTCTTAAGTGCGTTTCAACTTAATGGTAAAACAATAAATATGGGCCAGATGACTAGGTGATAATTATATATTTACTGTATCCCCAACATATCCCCAGTGTCAACCACCTTGGAGCACAAAATACTCTGTTATCATTTTATTAAACTATTACTATTTTATTAAAACCTCAAGCTTTAAATAAAGCTATTCTTCTGTTTCCCAAGGTAAAACATGTGTCCCGGTAATATTAGTAAGACTAGAAGAATAATTTTAATAGCCATGACCTAAAGTACAGTATTTAAGCTAAAATGTATTTCTAACCAAGACAGTCCTTAATATTGCTCCTCCTTCCCTCCCTCGGTCTCTCCTTCCTCTCTTCCCTTCCTTTCTTGCTTTCTTTCCTTTTCTAGGAAGTCATTAAATGATGGCAGTTACTGGTGGGTTCCATTATTATTCCTATTTAAATAATAGCATTCCAGGAACAGACTAAAAAACTTAGATTAAGAAAAATGTCACCTCTACTAAGTAAAAATTTCAAGTTTACTGTCTATATATTATTAAATACCAGTCGTTAGTTTTACGCTATATCGAAAACCAGTAAAAGGGCAGTAAAAAGACCATGGACGTCAGATTAGGGCTGTTTTGGATTAAAACACCATTTCTGCCATGGTATGGCTGTGCATCCTTGGGCAAATTACTGGCCCTTTCTGAATACCTATGTCTTATCCTTTTACATTGAGCTAATGTAAAAGGATGAGCATTTAGACATTTCGTGAAGATTAAATGAAATGGTCTATATGAAGTAGTACCAATTCTATGCTTTTTATAGTCAGTAAATAAATAGAAATTAATTTTTCAAGAGGTAGAATGTAAACATACTAAATACACTATGACTAGGAGCTGAGTCAGCAGAATTGTATAAACTGTTTCAAGCAAGGGCATCACGTCACACTAGAGTACAAACGGTAACTGGTGGAACAACTGACCACAAGGCATCTGTAAGAAACACTTACTATTCTCAAAACTTAAAGGCCTAACAGATTTCGGTGCTGTCATAAGAACATCTCTTAAATGGGGGGAGGGTTAAAAGAAAAGGGTGATTTTTTTCCCCCATTTTCACAGCTATGGCATATATTGTAGGACCTACAACAAGGCAATATTTCAGCTGTAGATGAAAACACACGAGTTTTAGATTATTATTTCACTTTATCCATGTTACAACTGTATGTTGTCAGTAAGACGCAGGGGCATGGGGGAAGCAAAGGACGTCTGTAAAGTACAGAAGTGCCCATACTTACATTCATTGCATTGACTTATGACTCTCTACTGTGGCTTGGCCTGAACAATATAAAAGTGGCTATGAATTTCACATTACAATAAAAGGCATAGACAGATATATAGAACCAAGGGACTCATCCCAGCCTTGGAAACAGATGTAGCAATGTTGACATCTTACCTGGTAGGTAAACTGCTGTGCCTTCCACGGTCTCTTCACTAATGCCAATCAGGAAAGCAGTTTCGTTAGAATTGTCCAGAATGGAAAATGGTGGTATTGAATGTTCAGTATTTAGATCCAGAGTACTGACTGTTGCCTGGTTACTGTAATCAAGAATTCTTTGGGACACTGGTTTTTCAGATGTTGCCGATATAGATTCTCCAAATAATGATGTGTGTGTTTCATGGTTAATTTCCAGGGAAGGAAAGGTTGGCCTCTCAGGCTCCTGTGGGATGGACTGAGGTACCATACTTGTCTCAACCCTGAAAGCTGCAGGAGCAGAAGCAGAATGTGGCCGCTGTGTGGCATCTCCTAGCTCCATGTCATCTGCAGCTGTAATGACTGGTCCACTCTCTGTTGTTTTGATACCAGCAAGGATTCCAGCTGTTTTTCCTGGAATCTGATCATTTGCTTTGTTTGGGGAATCTTGGGAAGTCTCGGTTTTTGTGGGAGGAGTTTCCAGGTCTTCTAGTAACTTAGGTTTACTGTCGTCTTCTGAAATGTCTAAAGCAGGGCTAGGAGACATGGATGGAGACGATGTCCCGTGATCCTTTTCACCCAACGACTTGATGGTAGCTTCAATATTAGCACGCACTTCCTTAAAAGAACCCTCTATCAACTTTTGTGATGAGGCGGCAGTAGGAGCTGGCTGAGCACTTTTGTGGGGGACCTCTGTGAATTCAGAGACTCCACTGTCTATGTAGACAGGAGAGGGAGAAGATGGTGTCTGAGGAGACAGCTCTGTCACAGAGGAAACTGCAGATGTTGCTTCAGTGTAATGTGTGGAGTCAGATTGTCCTACCACATTGGGGAATTCTGTTAAAGGCTGAGCTACAGAGTATGTCCTACCAATACTTACATAAGCAGGGGCATCTGTCAATACTTCCCCCACTCCTGAAAAGAATTCTGGCTGAAAAGAAGGACTTCCATATTTCTTTTCTTCATACTCTTCCTGTGTCTTTTCCAAATGGCCCAGTGTTGATATTACTTCACTCTGGTCTGCAATAGCTTGGCCATCAGACAAGGTGCTTGATTCAAATATATCATCCAGTGATATTGCTTCAATGTTGGGTTTATCAATCTCTGGACTAGCGGTGGTTAGTTTGCTAGGAATGTGCAGGGTTGACACTGTAGGGAAGAAAGTATTTAATTCTGTCTCTGTGCTAGAAACTGGGATTCCAGTTGCAAAACTAAAGCTTATGTCCTCTGGCTGCTTTCCATCACTGGGAGTCACAGACTCATTGTATATCGCTTGAGTGTGACCAGCAGGAGGTGCATCACCAGAGCCCTCAAATGCTTCCTCAGTTGGAGACAGGTTAATAGTTGCTTCATACTTCTCTTGAACTTGAAGGTTTTCTTCACTACTGCCATGTGACCCCAATGGTATGTCTGGATCTAGGTCTGTTTGTATTCCAGGGATGTACTCATATACAGGTTTAGTGTGATCAATGTCTATAATAATATTTCTATCTGATGTCAGCTCAGGGAGAATTTCAACAATAGCACTCTCAGTAATTGCCAATCCTAAGTCCTTACTATCCTCTTTGTCTAGATCTATAATAATGCTCTCAGTGGTTTTCCTTCTGTTAGGTTTCAAGGTAGAAACTTCGAATCTGATATGGTCTTGCAAACCATCTGCAATACCTTCTGAGGGACTCTCATATGTCACTGTGCTTGGCAGTGTGCTGGTTGGATACAGGGAACTCTCATTGTACTCTGACTGATGTAGGAACATCGCCGAAGCTGTTGGAGATCCATCAGTAGCTCCAGTCTCGGTCCTTGACACCTCTGGATGCTTTTCAATGAATCCATGAGAGGCAAACATGCTGTCTCCTTGACTGCTTGCCTGAGTAGTTCTAGAAGTGTACACTAAGTCAAGACCATCCACTTCTCCAGATCCTTCTCCAGAATTTACATCAAACAAGTCAGATGTTTGTGATGGTGATGTAGCAAAGGCTTTGGTCATTTCAACACTGTAGGTTTCAGGCAGAAAAGCAGGGGCAGAGGTTGCTGCTGCTTCAGCTTCTGACACTGAAGAATTGTCATTGGTAATCTGTCCAGTCATAGTTTGTGGCCTATGGGTCTGGATTTCCTCTTCCCACCTGAGGGTCTGTTTTGGAGAATGTTCCGTGTCCATGAGCTTCATGAAAGGAAGAGGTGAAGTTGTAGATTCTTCTGTTCTGGTATCACTCAAAGTTGTATTGGGTGACTCCGTACTGTCTTGGGAAATGCTGCCTGTTTTGGAAATGAGGGTTCTAACTTCATTTGACACATTTTTCATTCTTTCATGGTCTTCCATGTTATCTCCTAAGATGCTTGTTCCTAAGCTTTCCATGTGAGATGTCTCAGGATACAATGTGCTATTGATCTTTCCCATGTCAGTCAAACTCACTGATGTTGTAGGGAGAGGAGGCAAAGCCTCTCCTGATCCCAGTCCAGAGAAGGAGAGATCAGAATTTGACTCTTTATGTGTTAGTATCATGTCCTTTTGGAAGAGTTTTATACTTTCTTCCTCTTGAGTTGAGGAATCCATGACTACACTTCTAGCTGGTCCAGACTCAGTCACTAAAGCAGTAGCTGAGAAAGAGTGTGACTTCCCAGTAGCTTCAGGATGGGTAGGATATGATTCCAAGCCTTTGATTCCCAGACCTGGAGTAGACATATGAGCTATGGACATGCCTTCCTCCTCCACTTCCTCATTAGTATTGTATGTTTTCATTGTTGTTAACATAGAGTAATATGAAGTTTGGACTTCAGTTTCAATAAGTGATTGGGTTTCCAAAGTTGTTTGTTCTGGTGCAAGAGAACTGTGGAGCGATTCAAAAGACTTTTGTCCCTGAGCTTTATCCTGTGTCACTGTTTCGCTTCCAATCTCTTGTTTTTCAGGATTGACTTCTGGTTTAGACCATAATTTGGCTGGCTCCATTGTCTGGGGAAGGTCTACTGACATTGTGCTGTTTACCTCTATGTCCCTGTTTTCTGTCAGATCTACAGTATTTCCACTCACTGCTATTGGCAAAGCAGATTGTTTACCTGCTTCTGTCACTGCAGCCGCTTCTTCAAACTCTTGATAAAAATATGGAGACTCTGTAGTAGGAAAAATGTCCACACCTAGTGGAAACACTGGACTAACAGAGCTCCTGAATGAGGACAGCTCCTCACCTGAGCCCTCAGCTGAGGTCATGAACTCTTCCCATGGGAAAGCTGTGGTGCTGGCCACAGTACTGCCGAGTCCTTTTGAGTCAGGTGCTGGGTTGATGTTGTCTGAGGTAGGTGGTATAGATGATAAAGTCTGTGTATCCTTAACTCGTTCATTCCCAGAGCCTCCCATCCCCACTGTTTCCTCTTTCATTGTTGTAGAAGACACTGTTGGATATTCACTGGAGTCACCACTAAAATCTTCTCCCAAACCTGGATATAAATCCCTTACTTCTGCTTGGGAGGTTGGCTTTCCTGATAGTTCAGAAATCAGTGTCTTCTTGGATGTCTGATTCATAACTTCCACAATTTCTATGTCTAATACAGTACTCGGAGCTAATCCTATTGGCTCAGAGGAGGATGAAGTCTCCACACTGGGAGACAGAGTACTGGGTAATTCTTTTTTGACTTTGGTATCGGACTCTAAATCTAATGTAAATGAAGAAGCAGTGATGAATTCCATATCAGTACTAGCTTCTCCTGAGCCCAGGTCCATAAAAATCAAGGGGGGCTTTCCTGAGAGAGTGGTCAGCTCTTCCTGTACCCTGGGCTGACTGCTACTACTATGCTCAAAAGACTGTGTCTCCAAATTGGCTACATCACTTGTTTCTGTAAAAACAGGAGTTGTGTTTGCCATTTCCTTTTCGGACACTGTTGATGTTGTCTCTGGCACAAAACCTTCCCAGGTGTCCAAAGCACTAGATGCAGCCACATTTGAACTTTCTAATTCTGAAGTTAAGAGTAAGTGATCTGACCTCTCTGTCGCTGGTTGGACTTCCCCTGTGTGGGCTGCATTTGTATCTCTTTCTTTGTCTTCCTCTGTTTTCCTTCCTTCAAAAGATGTACTGGAAACCCACTCAGAGGTGGTGGTTTGAATTCCAAATTGTGTAGGCCGTGCATCTGTAGAAGGTAGCTGTGAATCCAAAGGAGCGGTGGTTGCAGGAGTATAAATGTGGTGGTCTGTGATCATGATGTTGCTCATATCCAAGGGGATGAGCGTATCTGTAGGCTCTCTCTGTGGCAAATCAGTTACCGTGTTGAAAATTTTATTTGTATATTCTTCTACTTCCCCAGACCCTTCAATAGTAGGAGCTGAAGAACTCCCAGAGAACTCTACAGTTTGGCTAGGGGTCATCTCTACCCAGCTTTCCATAGTAGACATGGATTCATCAGTCTGTGAGATTCCTGTTAGAGCAATTGGATCTTCCTCCAAGGCATTTATTGACACAGAACCTGAACGTATGCTAGAGGTAGATATGGTAGGACTTTGGTCTGTCTCTTTACCAAGTGCTACTTCTGTAGCCCTGGAAAAGATTGTTTGCTGGGATGCTTGGTCAATGGCACCCTCTCCTGAAAACTCTTCAGGAAACAGAGGTATAGGTTTAGGTTGTTTGCGTTCTGGATTTTCAGGGTTTGGATTGCTCTCTGTGATGGACTCTGACCATTTGGTGGTTTTACCATCATGGGATGACAGTGTAGGGAAAACATCAGGCTCACCACTTGAAAAGTGTTCTGGTGTTTCAGGGTAAGTCTCGGGTTTCCATGTGATTTCTAACAATTCAGTGGCTTCTTTAGATTTGGTAAATTGCATGGTAGTTGACAATTCTGTTTCTGCCAGTATAAACTGATGGGTGTCAGTTGCAGAAGTATCTGAGAAATTCTGAGAAGGTGCAACACTTTCATACAGGCCACGCCTAGCTTCTGCAGCTTCTGGGTTTTTGGGCACTGTAGTGACATGTGGCTTCCCAGTGATGTACTGCACTGACGGAGTAGTTGTTACATCAGTTGCATTTACACAGTCCTCCTCTCCATCTTCGTCTTCCTCACTGTGATATATGTCTATTTCGAAGGAATCTGGTAACTCGGGTAAAATTTCAGCAAACAGATCATGCAGTGGATCTGTTTCTTCACTGCAAGGTTCCTCTTCTTTAGATTCTGAATCTATTGGATGACCATTTACAACCATATCACTCATTCGACCTGAAAAAAACAAAGAGTTTTCACAATACTTAAATGGAAGATTTGGCAGGGTATGACAGAAGACAAAGGATGGTCACACTCATACCACAAAGAGAAGGATCCGACTTGTCACAGGTCATGTGAAATCACCTTTATGTGAATGGTTCCTGCTTTTCAAATTTGCTGCTATATAATTACAATAAGGAGAAAAAAATCCACGTTTGGTGTGTAGAAACAAATTACAAAAACACTTTGATGTGCTTAAGATGACAACAAAATTCTCAAAGGAAAAGGAAATTATATTGACACTTAGTTCTGGAATGCAAAATTGATGACGCTATGAGCTGCAAGGAAAGTTGAAATCAAGACCATTTCTCCAGACTGTAAATAAAAACAACTGGTCATAATTCCATACATTAAAAAAATGATTGGTCTTCTCGGTATTCAATAAGAAATGAGATGAAATTTCTTCTGGCATCTTCAATCTCTGTCCTAATGGTCTATTTTTAGAAAAGTAGTTTGTTCTATCCTATTTATGATGTAATGGGCACGCACTCACTGAAGCAATAGGAACTTCTATATATCAAAGAAGAATTCCCTGAATGGGCTATATCCAGTGGGGGAAGGGTCTGGTACAGGTTGTCTTGAAAAGACCAAGGGGATAATTTTTCTCCTTTGCATCAGTGTCCTTTATGATATGTACCAGGGGCAGACTGATTTTCTCTCTTGCTACTAACATTTTAACGAATGACAATCCTGATGTTGCATGTAGTCTAATTACAAAGTTCAAGTAACACATATCAACCCATCCTTTGCATTGCCATGCCAAATGACACCAAGCGCTAAGCCCAGTTGACTTTTCGGTTGCCAGAAATACATCAGCAAAACTTTCAGCCTAGTGCTATAGAAAAAGAGAAAAGGCTTCTCCCATACCAGAATGCATTCGGCCATCCTTGATGGGGTCCTGCTACTCCAGCTGCCCTACTTCCATTGTTACCACAGTGCTTGTGGAAGTTCGAGGCCATGGACTAGACACGTTACACTGGGCCTTACCAGTTGCCCAGAGGAACAGTGGTGTAGAATTAGCTTTCAGTTTAGCCCCGACTTCTCACACACAGGTTTATGGTGAGTCTGAGAAACACACAGAAGGAACAAGCATGGCAGAGCCAACTCTGCCTCCATAACCACATCTCTAAAAGAGAAAAATATTTTCTGCTGGATAGTTCTTCTTATAAGCTGCTTCCTTCCTCATTGGGAAGGACCAACATTCAACATCTGATAAGGAATCTAGTCGAGGACTATTGGTATAATTTTGCTTTTTTCCACTCCACTGTGCATTGATGTAATGTTTGTTGAACTACCAAGGCAAACTCTGTGGACGTGTATTGACTTTTTACCTTGAAAGCCAACAAACATGACTTCAGGAGACACATACTATAATTCCATTTTCTCTTTCACCCTAATGCCTGAAATAAAAAGACTATGCTGTCTGTAGGCCAGGACGTACCCAATAAATCATTTTACTAAAATATTATTTGTGTGTCTACTTTTTCACCCTAACTATAACATTCTATTTTGCCCTCACACTTGACACATTATACACATTTCCATCCATTCGAATGTATACACTTGGATTTCATTTATCCAAGCTAAAGCATGTGGATACTAAAATGATTAAAAAGTATTTCAGCCATAAAGAGAAGCTAGATCCATGCCTAATTCTACTACACATCAAAGCACAAAACAATTACATGCTATTTCTGGCATAGGTGTTTCATCTGATCTTTAATACCAAATTAAGAATATGATTAAATGCACAAGCTTTTACAAAAGCATCATTAAAATGATGTCTGTCCAATATTAGCTGTTACTGTGATCTTATAGTGACCATTGTAAGCTTTAAAAGAAGACACAATAAAAATCACAGATAGTTTGAACAAAGGTATACTTTGTACCATGAGAAGGAATATAAAGACAATGCTCAAAGCATATGAAAGACCACATTAAAATGCCTTTGCATATGGACTCTTGAAATATAAAATCAATTTTATCACTAAAACAAGTAGTTCCTCATCAATACTATTCGAATATAGCTGAATAAGTCCAGATTAAATTATAACGTCTGCATACTAGAGGGCCAAAATGTACCTGGCTTAAATGGCTAACATTCTCATGGATTTCATTATGTGTTGCTTCATTAATACCTAATGTTCCTGTTGGATAAATATTGTAATTTTTCCTGTCAGCTAAACTCACTGGATATATGTTAGGTTTAGTATATATTTATGAATGGTAGAGTGATTGACATAAGAAAGCAAACACACACATAGCATGCTATGTGGTTTTCTATGTGACAAGAGCATCTAGAATGTATTTACTTGACAAAATGTTCTAATTTAATATGAAAACACAATCTTTGTGTTATATGGTGTTCTAGAATTTTCCTACTAAAAAAGACTTAACTAAAGCAAACAAAAAATGCAGAATGAGAGTTACTGTTTACCTTTTCTGAAAGGAATATCGTCACAAGTTGGCAACAAGTGTTCCTTTTGTTCATTGTGTCAACTTACAAATGCTTTCCTTGGATTTTGTAACTTTGGTTTGAAGATAGAAAACTGCTAACTACCTAGAGTTTTGACTTTGTTTCTTTTTTCACACTTTATACTGTCTGATTTATCTGATTTGTTCCCACACTTTCAACATTTCATGAACAGGGGCAGAGTTTATATTAAACTCACTCTACAATATACATAAGTAGGTGAATTCTTCCTGCCCACAGGACCTGAATTGACATCAATAATTCCTTACAACTCATCAAATCCTACTTGGCCATTTTTGTTTATTCATTTTCCAAAATTGCCTCTGCATCCCCCTTTCCTGTCACCACCCCCACCTACCACACATGTTATTAAGGAGTCAGAACAGCTATAATTATGGCAAACCAGAAAAGTTTCTTTGTGGCATATGGGGGGGAACACCTGTGCTATTGTTAAAGTCCTGTTTCATTTCAAAATAGTGATCTGCTCTATTTCACACTAACAAGAAAGACTTAGCAGGGTTACTGACAGTCCAGGTTCTTAGAAGAATGGGCCCTTTTAAAAGAGTACTTTATTTCAGAATTTTACTCTAAGGAGAATATAACATTTATTTAGATTTCAAGAGTCAAACCACAGAACTCTGTAGAGTGTGTGTATAATCTTTTCTGTGTTTATACGGGTGTATTTTAACAGCTTGACATGAATCTACTAGTACCAGGGTTAATGGTTTTTTTTAATGGCATTTCACACAGGGCTTTATGGACAACTAACTATTCACCAAGTATTTTTAAGTCCTTCATAGCAGAATTTTGCAGACAAAGCACAAGTCTTGCAGTCATTCTGTAACCAGACACAAAACATAGTTGCTATCAGGCATAGGTGACTGGTCGAAGTTCATATTCTCTTCAGGAGGGTTTATAATTTAAGTTTAAGAGTCTTTAATTGAATGAAATATTTCAGCCTACTCAACAAAGATAGATAAGACTGTGTTTCCTTTAAAATGGAATTTGTTGATATATATATATATATATATATATATATGCATGTATATATTTTTTCTATCAAGTTTCTTATTCCAAAAATAAAATAGTCACACTGCAGATCCCTTGCAAGTCTTAAAGTGAAGAAAAGCCTCATAATGTCAAGCTTTCGTGTAACTGTAAATCCAACACCCATATAGAAATGAATCCTTTATGTCACTCATCGGCCCTCAATTCTTAATTGAAATAAATGGCTAAGTATTCCTTTAAGAGGAAAAAGTAACATCAATGATTTTTAATCCAATTGCTTAATCCTCAGCATTTAAAAAATTTGTGACATAGACTGCCCCAGCTTAATATTTTAAACAATATTTAAAAATCAGCGTACAAATGCCTTCCAAAATATAGGCACATTCTTTTGCTCCTTTATTCCCTCAACTCTTGGGTAGGATATGATGCTAATATCTACGAAACAGATCTCCCTAACACCAGAGAGGTGACCAAGATCAGAGATCCAATGATCGCTGTGTTCTGTGATCCTTGTCTACGTAAGACTTAGCTAGCCGTGACCTACTTGGAGCAGCGCTTAAGCATGCTATAGTCCCTGACAGACTTTGTGTGCTGAGCACCGCACACCTTTTCCTCAGCTTACAAACTTCACATCCAGAAAGGACCATACACATATGTAAAAAGGGAGGCAGCTTCTGATGGCCTCACGTTGAAGAGGCGAGCATGTTACGGTAAACACGCATCTTTTTCAACTTCCAATTATTCTCAAAGAACACAATTCCTTCAAGTGAGAGGCTATTTTTAGATGCAGCCATCTTGCCTGAATTCAGTTAAGGAGACCGCACCAAGTGTAGGCTCTTCTTTCTTAGAAAGGGCATAGGGGATTCCACTCCCTCTTAACAGAGCAACTGTTTTTTTGTTTTTTTTGTTTTTTTTTTTTTCTAGACAGCGTATTGAAGCAATCAGAGTCATTTGGGAAACACCCATGTAGTAAGATAAAACTAAATGAAAAACAAGTCATTTGGACAATTGAACTTCAAAATGCTCTCTGAATCAATCTTCTTACTAGGCTGACCATAATCCAGGAGACCACTCTAAACTCAACGAGCATTTGAGCAGCACGGACTCGAGTAGGTAGGTTTAAAAAGTCAAAAGACGGAATGAAATTGGGTGGGCTGGGTAGCCAAAGTGAATCTTGAGCACAGTTGGGGTGAGTGGGGTCCAAATACATTCTGTGAAATTCTCTAAAAATTTATCTTTTTTTTTTTCAAAAAAAGAATGCAACCAATAAGGGCAGGAAGCTCATTCAGCAGGTTAAAAGTCTGGGTGCTCTTCCTCAGTGTCTGAATTAGATCCCTAGCACCTACTCAGAAGCTCCAAAACTGATTATAACTCCAATTGTAGGGGAATCAGCACTCTCTCTGGCCTTTCTAGGTACCAGGCATGCAAATGGATCACAGACACACATTCAGGAAAAGCACTCATACACATAACTTTTTGGATTGACCAAATAAAGGCCAACCGTGAAGTAGAACACCGCTAATCCTTTAGTTCTCTAGCATTTGAGTCCATTGACATACACACATACATATAGATACAGATGATATGGATACAGATCCACAGATAGATATTACCAGATATCCTAATGCTAGAATCAGAATCAAAAACTTAAAAGTAAGGAAGTCCTTGACTACAATAAAGTAGACTCTGATGGGTAAGCTTATAGTCTCTTCAGATTCCGTCTACTAAGCCACAGAGTGCAATCCCAGCTCTATTTGGCTATTCCTTGGTCAGAACTTAATCTTGCTTCCAGTCGTCTCTTCAAATTGACCCCTGTAATGGGACATTCAAACAGCCTCACTGATGGATCCACAGTCACCCCACTCCTTCCATTCTCTACTGGCATTTCTGTACCTGCAAACAGTAGGCAAGCAGCTTTGTAGTCCTATTTCAATATCCCCTTCATTCCTGCTTTGGCCTGCTTCAAAAAGTTAGCATCTTTTTTGCATTGCCCTTCCATTTGTGAGGTGTCAGCTAAGATAGATAGATACTGCATAGACAGATGACACTCTCACACAGAAAATGGCTGTATTTTTACATGTAGGGCATAGGACTTACATTATATGGTCTGTTATTGTGGTTATTATGCATATACTTGTTTTTGCTATCCTCCTGCCTCAGTCTCCCAAGTGCTCATTACAGGCTTTTACCACCACAGATCTTTATTTTCTCATCTCACATTTCTCAGATCTATTTTCCAACATTAAAGTAAAGTGATCCTGTAAGTATAGGATGATATCCTGTAAACACAGAATATTTTACCCTGTTAGGCTCTCCCTTTTGAGAGTTCAGTTGCAAGAATATCTTCCTAGTGATTTAGCATTAAGAATCAAAAGGTTGCCACTGGGCTGAAGCGCCTTTGAAATATTTATGTCTCCAAGTGAAGCAATAGCAGGTCTTTGTAGTAACTATAGCTCAAAGACAGAGGCATGTGAATCATACAAAAAAAATCTCAGATAGTAGAGAATTCTGTGGTTATGGAAATGTAGGTACTCCTGATACATCATCCTTCAAATATAAATTAATTGAAGAAACTTACTTGATCCATGCAAAGAAAAAGAATTATTATGCCATGAATGGATCACTTTTAGTTCTTGGGTTGGCAGACAAAACTCAACAAAGATATAGCATACAAGTGAGGTACACAATTCTGAGAGACTAAAATAACCCACCTAGTCAACACTACTACTGTGGATTCGATGGTAATCATTCCTAGTACTTTGAAAGAACATTTATGTCATAGATACTTCCTTCCATTTTCTCCTTACTTACAGATACCAAGGTGTAGTAAGAGTTGTGACTAACAGAACACTTGCCGGAATCCGACCGCTGACTACAGTTTCAGCAAAGAAAGATTAAATTGGGCAAATTCTTCCCACTCAAAGCTGGCAGAGTACAATGAACCTGACGAAGTCTGTATCTCAGCAGGCTATGTCTCAGTCAGGAGCTCTTTGCTCTATTAGATGTTCGCTACGCTGTTCAGCAAAACTATAAAGATGTCAAATCTGAACAAGATTTCAGGCAGATTTAGTAAAGGAATGAAATTACAATGCATACACCTCCCACTAGCAATTCAGTTTAGTTGTCTGGGGTGGTTGGAGTTGTGGTTATTTTATTTGGATGCTTCTGACCTACAGCAGCGTAGAAACAGTGTAGGCAAGGTATGCATTGGGAGATTTCCCTGTGTCCATCTGTGTCAGGCAGTTGCAACTTGGATGATTGCCTGCTGGGAACTCAGGTTGGTTTGGTTGTGGGTCCCCAGGGAACGTGAATGGTGCTCAAGGATGGAGTGAACACTGCCGTTTTCATGAAGATGAGTTCTGAGTCCCTATCTAGTACAGAGAAGGCTGACCTTATTCGGGATTGCTCTCTGACAAATCTTTTAAAGCATGGCATTGTGGGCTTCCTAGAAAGACAAGAAGCATGAGGTACTGCTGGGAAATGGGGATTATATTGTGTTCCTGTATATTCCTAGAAACATACATTAATATATTTGTGTCTCCTTTTTGCACTTTAGTAAAACAAATCCCTTTGCAGCATATGGCTCAAGTAACTCAATTACCCTTTCCACGGGGCATCAGGAATACATTCTATGTGAAACCATAAACTCTTCAAGAGCTGCCCACACATGTACTGTGCACTAATGATATGAGTGTACACAAATTTCGGGACATCTTACTGACATGGCATTTACATTTTCAAAGAGAGATAGAGAGAACTAGAAACTTTCTCTCTTACTGTAGGGATCCTTTATATTTTATATTTATATTTTCCCTCAAGCAAATAGCGAAATATGTTTCTATTTGTTTCTTCGCATTATATATAACATTATCTAAGAGCACAGAGATGTCAACAAGACTGAAGCAACACGGACTTAAATGACCTCATTTAACATAATGAATAGAGACAGCAAAGGTACCTGTGATTGATAAATGTATACCTTTTTATGAGCTAAGGGTAGTCATGATAATTTCTACCAAAAATATACTCAGGAGACTGCGACAATAACTCAGCCGTTATGAGGACTGAATATTCTTGCAAATGACCTAGGTTCCATTGCCACCCTACATATGGCAGTTCACAACCATCGCAATCCTAGTTCTAGGGGTCTGACAGCTACTTCTGACCCCTACCTGCAGCACCAGGCATGCAAGTACAAAGAAAAAAACAAAAGTAAAAGCAAAAACACAAACAAAGAACCATATGGGCAAAATAATAAGAACAAAACAAAAAACATATGGATAAAATAATAAATTAAAACTTATTTTCCCTTTAAATATCATCCAGGAATGAGTGTCTCTGTTTTGTTTCAGTTATGTCTGCAGTTTACTTTTCTTCTGGGTCTGATGAAGCTAGCCTGTCCATCCAAACATTAACCGTCACAGCCAATCTTTTCTAACACATGAAAGCCCCTGTAAGATACTGTCTGAGGAATGGAATCCTCTAAGTAAAAAAGAGAGAAAAAAGCACACACACACACACACACACAGAGAGAGAGAGAGAGAGAGAGAGAGAGAGAGAGAGAGAGAGAGAGAGAGAGAGAATGTATTTCACATATTATAAAATTCCATAAAGGTAAAATGTGATTTTTTTAAATTATATAATATATTATATTAAAAATTATTGGTTAAAAATGAATTCAGTTTTAGAAGAATGATTATTCGTTTGCTCAGAATGAAAGCAAAACATGAAATGATCTATAAAACTCTCTTATATGATCACCTTAAGTCAGAGGCATGTATCCAGTTAGTGATGATCAGTGTTTGTGCAGACTGCCTCTTGTAGTTCAACCTCCCCACAAAACCAAATTTCTCAAAAACAAGCTTTATGTGTGCATATTTTTCCTATTTAAAAATTGCAGTAGAAATAAAGCAAATGGGACTTGTTTCTAAATGATGTCACCAATACGGGCGATAATTGTGCATGAGGAATGTTCTAAGGCAGAGGCAAAAATTCTACGCTTCTCAAAAACTAAGTGATGCACATATTACTACATGACAATTTCATCAGCATCTTATATTTCTACCATTTCCATTTAATATTTAAATCTACACCCGTCTCATACTGTTACACTCAGGATGACAGAAAAACAGACAAAAAGAATGGTGACCACAGCCCGCTAAGGCGCTATATGTGGAGGTATGACTATGAATACTGACAAGATGTTGACATTTAACACCTGACATTTCCAAATTATGTTTTGACTCAAAGACACTGTAACATTTTGTTTGTGTGGGTTCGGTTTAACAGTTGCAGTTCTGTTACACTAATGTGTAACTTTTTCAAGTAATTCCACCTGAGTGCTCTTTCCAAACTACAAAACAAACAGCAACAACAAAAGCCCTGATGTTCCTGAAGAAACCCTTTCTATATTGTCAAATCTTGTAGCCTTCAGACCCGTTCACAAAGAAAGCCTTCTAATAATTCCCCCCACGTGCAGGTGTGCAAATTACTCCTGCAAGAGACGAGTCAAGGTTCCAGCATCCCTGAACCACTATTAACCACACCCCACGGCATTTGTCAGCTCATAAAAGCTTTATGGGCTGAGAAGTTCCTTCAGATTTTTAAACTGTTAACTACAGTTACCCGCCAGCAGCAGAAACCATTGCTGCCATTAACATGCGTCTGAGTGGATGATGTAAGCGCGCCTTGAGTAGCGTGTTTTGTTTCATGGTATTTCATAAAAGTCAAGTTTTACCTCACTCTCTAAGTGCAGCAGAAATTACACATGCCGTGGTTTGATGTAGCCTGGGTGGCATTTTCACTCACTTGGATGCAGAGTAAATGTGAAAGTAAATTCTATTCGGGTGAACAGGTCTCTACAATGGTATGCATGCACCAAGGATTTTTTCCATTCTGGAAATATAAAAAGTTTGACTTTCCATGGTTCCTCATTAACACACCTGCCTTAGAACTTAGCTGAACATCTGTGTTAGGGTTTTCATGAGTAAAGTTCAAAATACTCGGAAAATCAGGTTATTGTTAGAAAACTAGCAACATTTGTTAACTGAGTAGTTGGGTCATAGTAAATCTCATCGAGTTCTGAAAATAACAAACCCTGTTGTCATTTTTAAGAAGAATGTGTATCTTGAACACATTAAAAACACACGAAAGAGAGACTGCACCTATGTTCAATGTCCCCTCCCAACATGCACATACTACGATCATGCAGCATGGAAACCACCAGATACTTCCCAATTTTCTCTGAGTATGTGGTTAGCATGGTCCCATGATTCAGAAGTGGAGGGAAAAAACCAACTCTGCAGTTCCAGCAGAATGGAGACCGCAGGACACCTCTAAAGGCACACCTCTGCGTAAACTATTACAGCCGTACACCTCTGCATAAAACATCACAGCCTTACCCTATGCACACCCTCCATTTGAACGACTATTAAGTAGCAGTTCTGCTTTTCACCCGATGACTGCCATCGCTTGCTGGCAGTGGGGAGGGAGGATGCGGTCAAGTGCCAGGCTTGTCTCCATTTTGTAGTTTGAGTGCCCTAAACTGAATGTACAACTTCCCCTTTACAAGAGTTGTTAGATGACTGACATTTCTGGTTTCATACTATTTGATACAACTCAGTATATTACTAACAGTACAATAAGATAAACTGCTAAGACATATACTTCATTGGTATGAACTTTTCAAATCCCCAAATCGAAGGCTGATACCAATCTTCTTTCTTCTCTATTTCCTGCCTCTCACCCCATAGTTACTGTTTTACGTTTCTTTTAGTTCTAACTAACAGAAATCCCAACTTCTACTACCCGATAACATTTCTGTTGGCAGCTCTGATTTTGAGGGATGTAAAAGTAATGTAGAAGACAAGAAACCATTTATGATTTACAAAATTTGGTACCAGCAACAAAAGAAACACCAACTGCGCTTCATTCCTGGCCTCTACAAAGCTATGCTGAGAAGAGGAGATGAGCTTAGCAATGCAGGGTTGTGTGATCTACTGTTCAGGCCGCACAGATGTTCAAACCAAGAAAACTCTGGGGAAGAGGGACAAAGAGAAGTCATGAAGTTTCTGGATACAGCATTGCAAACCAATTGAATTGGAGGTCCGGGTAGTTTTCAACAGCTGTACTCCTGAGCTGATGAAAAGATCTGTCTTCTGAATGACACCCAGCAGGGCATAGTCTAATACGAACAAGGAAAGTGATAAGCAGCCATCCTTCCCATAAGGCTCCTCAGAACCAAGCCAAGGAAAACAGACATTAATTCATTTAATTCTTATATTAAAATTTGAAGCAAGCAATTCACTAAAACCAATAGACTTTTAAGCTCTAAAGTAAAAGACACAACTAAGCATGAAACAGTCCATCGACTGTATGTGTTATGCATTGTCAACTCAGCTTTTTGAGTTTAACATGACAGTGTACTGTCAGTTTAGAGTGAGAATGAGACATGTTTGATATTGATACCTGCATGTTCAAGGAAATGCAAATAACAGCTTTTAGAGGAGACAATGAAATCACAATAAAAGCACCACGGCCTGCCTTTAGAAAGACAAGGTCATGTGCAAAAATCTGCCTTCTGAAGTTGTTAATGATTCCAAGCAATTCCTGGAACTTAGCTAGATTGTACTTGGTTCTAAACAATACAGGCTACATTCACACACACACACACACACACACACACACACACACACACACACAGACTCACAAAACAGTATCAATATCTTATAACTGTTAAATTTGAATTAAAGTAGACCTATTACCCATTCCACAACTTATGTGATAAGCCTGCAAAATCCTGGAAGAGAAAAAACAAACCTTTAGAGATCATTCAGTCAACCCTAGGGATATGCAAATTCATTTAGCTGTCTACATTGTGAGTGCCGAAGGTTAATGGTTGCAGACCAATGGAATGTTAGCACCGTCTAGTGCTACACGTGAGTAGTAATGTATGGAGAGACACGGAAATTAAAACACTTTGTTCTACACGCTCTGAAGGGATGTAACAATGATGAAGTGGTTGTATTAGATGACAAAGCAGGGCTTCTTACAACTGTCAAAATAAAACTGTACCTAACACTCTTCCAAACTCTTAAACATATCTTTCCAATTCTTGTACAGATGCATGAAGCTAACATACTTTTGACACTCCAGTTACTGTTATCATCTAATGGCAGCATTTGGTATGGTTGGCATTTTAACTTGCAAGAGAAAATGCTGATTGCCTTGAAAGTAAAGACTTACCTGTCTTGTTTTCTCTGACCTCAATAATATAAACATTTATGTCAGGGTGGAATTTGGTCCCTGCCGGGGGTGGTGAAGTAGACAACTCTTGAGGTTTGGAAGTTGTTTTTCTTTCCACAACTGATGGTCTTGTTGGCTGCATTACAGGAGGCTTTGAGGTCATGTGATACTCATGATCAATATCAGATTCTGTTTTCTTGGCTATGATATCCATGAGAGTTGTCAGAGGGTGCTGTGTTACAGATTCTCTAGGACGTATTATGTCACCTGTTGTTTTCTCACTGGGCTCCTTCTCAAAGACGTGTGGTTCCTCAGTGAATGGCGAAGATGGCCTCAAGGGTGTGGTTCTGTGAAGGCTGTCGATGGCAGTGAAGACACTGATATCACTTGGAGTCATTGAAAAATCTGGGAGCTCAGTAACTCTCGGTTGTTCAAATAACCCTGAACCTAAATCTGTATAATCCAAGGGTGTCTTTTTTCCTTCCTCAGTCGTTTCTTCCACAAGCTGTGTGACTTGAGTCCCAAAGGGCTTCAAAGTAGATGCAAATTCCATTGGACTACTACCTTCTGCTTCATAACTTACTTCTGGCTCAGTACTTAAAACTACTGTTGGCCTAATGCTTGACATCTGTGTTACCATTGTATCCATTTCTACTTCCTGCTGTGTCATTGCACCACCTGGATAAGATGTACCAACTGGAGTTGTTTTTAAACTTGGGCCTATTTCAGAATCTGTCATCAATCTGTCTTCAGAGAGGGTATATGTTGACCCCTCCCCCTCTTCTTCAAATGCTGTTGTCTCCTTGGTCATAACTGCAGTAGAACTGAGAGCAGGAAATGGGATTCCTGGTGTTTGTGGTTCTTCCTGGGTTTCTCCCTGTGTGACTTCTATTGTACTCAAAGCTTCAGGAGACATGGTTGGTTCTAGATGTGTTCGTTCAAGGATATCTTGATCAGATTTGCCTAGAACCTCATCTTCCAGTGGAACAGAAGTTTCCGATACACTCCATTCTGTCTTGGGAATTATAGAAAGAGGACTAGTATGGGATATGTCTACATAAGTAGTGGGCTGCTGGGTGCTACTATAATTAACAAATGCTGATTCTTCCACATCGGAGGTGTGGACAAATGGGGTGGCAGTAAACAGTGGCTTGGAGGCATCCATATCTTCATCCAAAGCACTTCCTTCCACAGTTGCATTGATGACCAGATCTTCTGTGCTTGTGGTGGGCAGAACCCTGTCTCCAGTTGTAGGCTCTCCCAGAGTTGACTTCTCTGCACTGCCAATTGATATAGATGTCGGAATTGTAACTGCAAATTCTCCAGATGTTAAATCTTCCTCAGAAACCTTTTCTAATGGCTTTGGAGTACCATCTGGGGAAAGAGTGTATTCATCTCCTCCGTCTGTGAAACTTGGGGTTTCTTTATCTTTTCCAACTATTCCTATAGTGCTAAGTGAGACAGGAGGCAATTTTGTAAAGCCTGCATGTTCTGTTGGGGGTAAAGGCTTTGAAGTTGAATTATTTTCATCCCCTGGCCATTTTAATACTGTGACCACTTCCACTTTTAAAGTACTATGGGTCAAATGAGCACTTGTAACATCTTCGTCAGACTTTGTCACATCTGTTTCTAATCTAGTCAGGATTGTCATTTCTTCCACATCTCTTGCTACGGTTGGCTTCACAGTTAACTTCTCAATTGTCAATGCTGGGGAAACAGATTCCGTCCTTTCCACTGAAGTCTCTGAGGAAGATGTAGAGAGAGACATTCCAGAGAAGCCTTCTTCTGTTGTACCTATAAATGGATCTTTGGTGATCTTTTCTTGTATCTCATCAACTGCATAAGGATCTTTTTTTAACCCTGGCCTTGGTACTTCTGTTCTCTCTCTTCCTTGTGTCACATCTGTTTGTAATGATGGATAACTAACTGTGGATATTCTCTCTACTGATATTGTGTCACCAGAATATGGAAGCGATTCTACTTCTGTAAGATGCTGTGATGAGAAGGGGGTTGTAGGTTGTGATTGACTAAACTCGTCTTCGGCCGTCTTATCATCAGTTTGGGGTCCTTTCCCTTCATCTGTCAGTGATCTATCTGTGCCAAGCATGGCTATTGTTGCTGTTGAAACGAATTCTAAGTCCCCTAGCTGTGAGTAGGTAGTGTCTTCTGATGTCTTTGATACCGTGATGACTTCTGGTATTTGGCTAAAGACCCGGGTACTCTGACCAGATCTTACTGTCAGTGCTATATCTTCTCTATCATCTTCTCTCAAGGTGACTCCATAGTGACTTGTGGTTGCCAATTCAGGACTGGTGCTAACTGTTGGCATATCGGTCTGATGCTGTTCCAGGGTCACTTCTGTGGATTCCAATGGTGTTTTGGTTTCTAGAAATTCCTTGAAAGAAATGTGATTTGTGATTTCCATGGATGTTACCAAGGGGCCCACTTCTATTTGTTCAATCTGTGTAACTGATTCATGTATTTGCGTATCCTCTGTAATTCCATCCTGTGAGGCAGTAGCATGTTGGGATGTGACAGTTGTACTTTGAAGTCCTTCCTCCTTAATTTCAGATATGTCTGGCTTTCCAAGTGGTCCTGACCCAGAAGGCAAGTAGTCATCCGCATCCCAAGAGTTAATGGGACTCCCAGCAGCTGTGGGTGATTCAGTGGCTACTCTGTCTGTGATAGCCTGAGAGTAGATTACAGATTTTTGTTCAGAATTGACTATATTTCCTGCAGGAGGGAAGTGTGTGGTAAAAATAGGTAATTCGGTGACTAATGGAATGACTGGTGTAGCTCTGTCGGGTACCATGTGTGGTTCTTTGGATAAACTGGGTGATGCAGTTTCTGCGAGGGTATTCGTTTCGATGGTGGTTGCCTCTGATATATTCTGTTTAGCTAGAAAGATAATTTCAAAAAGTTAATTAGACAAGTTACTTATAAGGGGGTTGCATGACCAGTGAGTGTTTAAGTTCTGAGGGCTCTGTATTTTTAAATGAACCCAAGTGATCTGTGGTATGAAGAAGCCTAAAACCTAAACCTGAATTAACAAAAAGGATAGTTGATCATGTAATAGTCATAAACTTGTAAGTTGTTTTATACGTTTAAGTGTTATATTTGGTTGTGTAAATAATTGCTATACGTGTTTTAAGATAAACAAATGCCAGAAAGTTATTAATGCCGAATTTTCATAGGTGGTTCTCTGTAACGAGCTACAGTAGTGAGAAGGAAAACTTGTCTTGTTATCTGGAGACTAAGGGCCCCTGCTGCTAGCTTTCTTCAAACATTGCCTTATTTTTTCAAGCTGCAGAGTGTCTCGGGGGAGAAGGAGTGTTTCAGACTGCAAAACAACAAAAAGCCACATCAAATGGAAGCAAGTTACACATAAACCATGACAGTGTCCATATTGTGTTGACTTTCATAAAAACAGGATATTAAACTTGCAATACCCGTTCTTCATTTGTTTCCAGGTGTTGGACATTTGTCTTCATCTTCCTCTCAACTCTGTAGACTTGGTGCCAGCAGATTATGCGACATGTCTGGCAGAGGCCGGTTGGCATTTGCAGTAGCTCTACTGTCTGCGGAGTATCTACACACTGTGTTTGGCTTACGCCAGGTCTTTGTCTCAGTCTTTAGCATGAAACACAAATGCATAGGAAATAAAGCAGCTACACGATAGGTTTTCAGCCTGCAACTATGGATGGCCTTGATCACCAGAGAGTGAAAGTAGCCTTGTCATTATAAAACGCTACATGACAATGACTCCACATGTGTGGAGATTGGCTGGTTTGAGAAAATTTAAGCTGTATAGGAAAGTGACTGTGTTATAGGCAAAAGTGAGAGCAAATGGAGCAGTTTAGCACACAACGATTGTATTTCCTAAAAGAATCAGTGTTTTCTAAAAACCAAAAATCAGTTGCTAGTGACTATACAAGGAATGGTGCTGAAGAAACCCCCAGCTACCATCTTGCTACATTGTGTAACACCCTTGTTCCAACAGTGCTACTCCTCTCTACTGGAAACTGCTGTACCAGTAGACTCTAAACACTTGGTATCTTCCCACAAAAGAATTGCTAGTAAAGAAAATTCCCTGCCTTTTGGCTTCGTCTGTTCCATCAGAACTTCATGATATAATGATATGATTTTATCCTAAATCCGAATAGGACATAGTAAGTTCCAAATTGTGTGGGGGAAGTTGCTAGAATTTATTATTAGTTGTTGATATTCCAAAAAAATGTAAAAGTCCAAAATCATCAGATGTCTAATGAAACTGTGGTGTCCATTTACACTATGATACAAGTTCGTTACAAATCCATCACCTCACTACTTATCATTTTATATTGAAAAAGAAATTAACCAAAATGATCATTGCGATTTTGAAAAGTGTGTTAAATAAACTTTCTCTCTTCTTGAAAAAAATCTGCTTCTGCATTATTTCCTGGCACAAACATTGGTCAATTTTGATTGACATGAACAACTTAAAGATCTGAAATGTGTCTGACAATTTTTCTTTAATTCAATTCTCTATCCTCTGAAATTCTATCACCGTTACCTCACTTAACTGCCAGATTTCATGTTTGTCTTATAACTGCATTCTTCAGGGAAACAGTAAAAATTATGTATGGAGAAAGTTTCCATGGAAACATACTACAAACTCTTAGACACCTTCATATTAGAGAAAATATAATCATATTACTATTAATAACAACAGAATGGTAATTTTACTTTTTCCCCTCCGAGCATTTTTCATGGCTGATGAAATTAACTCAGAAGAAGGTGACATTGCATAGGAGCAAAGTGACAGCTTGTGGATGGGACAGGTCCTCCTGCTCAACCTAGCAACTCTCTATAATACCATGAAAATATTTTTACAGTGTTTTAAAAATGGATTCAGATTTTTAAAAATTCAATAAGCACATGTCATTGTCAATTATGACTCTGAGTCTCTGTGACTCTCCTCTAGCCTGTTGCATGGTAAGTTGATAGCAGCGAGTCTCGGGGAGTAAGTCTTACAAAGCCAGGATTTATGTGACTTTATTTTCTGGGGAAAAAGAGGGGTTTAATAATTTTAGAGCTCTGTTTAAGAAAAGTCTGCTTACAATTAAGTTAATTAATTCTATGTCTTGGAATGGAAAACCTCAGACTTCCTTTTGGGGTTGGGTGGCTTTTTCGTCAACCTAACGCTGATTTCCATCAAAACTCACTGTATCTGATATGTGTCATTTGCTTTAGCCATTCCAAAAAAAGAAAATGATTTTTTAAAACACTGTCTACAAAGAAATGTTATAAGAATGAATAAATACCATGGCATTACTCTACTGATAATTAGTATAAGGAGGTCATTATAAAAGCGCCCTCCCTTAGTTTCGGTCATGTTGGACACTCGACTTCCGGAAATTTTTTTCTCAGTGCCATTATTGAGGAAGCCAACAGAAATCAGCATGCTTCTTTTCCCACAAATATTCCCTCCCAATCTTTGCAGCTGTCTGGCACACAGATGTTTTGCATCAACATGCTTACAGTGTTTTACATCCTATCACAATGCTTCTGTAATGAGACATGAGGCAGATTTTTCCCAACAAAATATAAGACCTACATTAGCAGCCTGATGGCGGATTTAACTCTTACACTGTCCTGTCAACATTTTGGAGAACTGACTGACTTTGTATCAACTCTTCCATTATCTATGAAGCATAGGTGAGCGTGAGCCATGGGAAGAGTTGACAAGAGTAACGGTTATTCCACAGTGGGACCTGAGGGTCACATCTGAGAAACCTGTTTCTATGGGCACACAGGGTTAGATTAATTAGAACTGTCATTTTAAGGTGTGGTGAGAGACTGAATAGTCATTAAGTCCAATTCAGTGAACAGGAAATATTTTGAATTACAAAGTAAGGAAACATTCCACTTTGTAGCTAATGGCCCATAATTATTGAGGGCATTGAAAAAGGTAATGAAGTGATCATAGATTTGAAGAATAAACCAATTATAAACAGGAAAAGGACATACTAAAGTGCACGAAGTGCTGGGAACGGGCTGAGGCTGCTCGAGCCTCTAGTTCCAAACATAATCCGAGAAAGGATGGAGAAGCAAGGAGGCTCAAAACCAGGTCAAACAGTAACTACACGTTTAGACATGAATGTTGTCATCAAGAGAATTGCCCCAGTTGGAAAATTGCAGAGAGACAACCAAAATCTGTGTTCAGTAGAGACACTGCTCTTTAATTTGATAAACAAGTTGAAAAATTAGTTGAAAAAAATAGTTAAGATTCAAAGTTTGATGGAAAGGAAGCTAGGAGCACGGGATAAAGACCACTAGAATGATTTTTTTTTTAGGAAGGATGACCTTTCCCCTCTCGTAGAGATCCTTAAAGACACATATTATGAAGTTGATTCGATTATTTTCAACTCACTTAAATCTGAAGCCATTTCACATGGACTTTCAAAGTCTTGAACTGCATTCTTTCACAGAAACTTTTTAATCCTGAGGCCAAAGATAATTAGAAAAAAAGACAGTTCTCACGGGACTGGAGCCAGTGAGGTTATTTTTAAGAGATATTTAATTGCCTCGTTTTCGAATCTGTTTGAGCAGGTAATTCCTATCTGTGCACATGAGCTGAGATTGTAAGAGTGCTACGACCTACCTCTCAAAGGAAAAGGGCATTAGAACAAAACAAAATTTGAGATGTTTATTCACTGTGTGGCCTGAAAACCCACTTTTCATGTTTGACAAAAATTAAATGATTTGCGGCATGCTTGTATCTCTTGCTTTTTCAACTTAGGGAGGCAACTGACATCACTTTGGGGACTGCACGCTGAGGCCACTTAAGGATTTGGAAATCTTTTTAAATCTTTACAAATTCATGTATTAAAAGAATGGTCGCATATTGCACTAGAAAATAAAGAAAACTGTTGGCTCTGCCACGTTCTTAACTTCGTATGTGCTGAATGGACTAGGCATTATAGTCTTAAGGAGGGGTGAAGTGAACTAGAATCTCAATTTCAGGTTACACGGTGGTGCAGAGTGTATGTATTTTATCCCAAAACGCTATCCATTTAAATGAATAGAAAAGGAATAAATATAAACCACTTGTGTACATTAATTTTAATGTGGCTATTTAAACGTAAAGACTTGGTTATGCTATGTACCCATGTGAACTCATTTACACAGACAACCCAAAGCCAGCCAGGATCAACTCTTTAATAAAACTCTCTATGGCTGCAGAAAAGCTTGGCTTTCCATTTTACTCTCAAGTAGAAAATATTTAATTTTTTCTGTTGTTAATTGTGTACAGCACAGGAAAAACTAATGAAGTAAGATAATCAGGCCAACCACTCCACTCACCCTTACTTTAACTTTTCCTGTCCCATTCCCTACTAGCCATCAGCCCAAGCCTGTTCCTTCAAGTTGGTAACTTAATGTAAAAGTCATTGTATAGCCTGACTTACTTGAACATCATTCATGAGAGAATTTGGAGTAAATGAATATACATGCCATATATGTATACATGTATGTAGGGCTATATTTAGGATATGTTTTTTATTGTTATTGTTGTCTTTCTGAAAAAGATTATGGAAGACTTCGCTGCTTCAAGGCCTGAGAAGAAAAACTACCTTTCTCTAGGCCTTTTTATGGGTCAGCCAGCTTGAGTTAAGTTAATATACACCATATGGCTATAACCCTCAGAAAACCAAGTCTAAAGGCAGCCTAGCCGGGAGTCAGAAGTCTGTGAAATGAAACCTTTCCATACTTCTCTTAGCTCGTGAGTCCAACCTCTTTTCCAACACACTGCTTAACTTCATGTCTGTCTTTTTCTTGCTGAAAGACGCCTGTATGTTTCACTTTAGAAACTAATTAATAACAAACTAGTACGTTTTCTAGCTATTTTAATTACCTGTTGATCTAACAAAAGGGATTAGAAAGCTGGTTCAAAAGACATCCTGTGTTATCTTGACATTTCATTATACTATTACTCCATGTCAGATTTAGCCTGTGTCACTACAATTTCTAAGTATTTGTTAGCTAGCATATTACAGATCCTAAAGTAAATATTACACTAAAAATATTGACTAATTATTTGTTTAGTTAAGCACTCTAGAACTATAATACTGCATAATGTGACTAATATTTCAAAATAAGGATGTCTAAAAAGTTAAACTATGTATAGCATGAATGCTACTTAAAATTAATTTCACAATGCAAATCTCACTAAGCATAGCCAATTCGTGAGACATGTTGCAAAGAGGGTCTATTGTATTTTGATTAATTCAAACCAAAATTCAACACCAAAAGGCACATATCCTATTACTTGAAACAAAGTGAGATATGTGAATTATATTATTTGGTAGTATGAAACATTTTTAGGTAGAAATTGGACATAATCATTATCAATTTTAGTACAAATACTTACCTGCGATGACTTGAATTTAAATGGTCTCTTTTTTATAATAAAAATTATATCAAAAGCGAAATAAGACAGGATTCAAAGGTTTAACACAGCTGCTGTTATCTTAACATTGTTATATTAACAGTGAAATTGCATTTAAAGGCTTCAGTTAATTCAGGATGTGTTCTAATTCTTGGACTAGCAGGGTGAAGACCCCAGTCTGACGTTCCCATTCCTCCCTCCGCCA
Organism: Rattus rattus; assembly: GCF_011064425.1. NCBI lineage: Eukaryota > Metazoa > Chordata > Mammalia > Rodentia > Muridae > Rattus > Rattus rattus. The sequence continues at coordinate 206,565,238 of NC_046156.1, read as the reverse complement.
AAAAAATCCACTTGACAAACTCCCTATTGTCTTAACCATAATGCCGGTAGTAAGTCTGTCTGTGTCACTGGACTGTAGGTGCTCCGTGCACTTAGTACAGAATCCAGAATCCATTCCGACATCCACTTGAACCTCAGTGAGTATATTTGCTGCAGCTTTTTAATCTGTATTTTAAAAAGAGATATCAAATACTTACGTTTAAAGCAGTAGGCATCAAATCTGCTATCAGGGAGAGGGAAGCATGTCTGGTTCTCAAAACGATACAGGGTTCTCACCCCAAGTAGACCACCTCCACACTGAGCCCTGGCCACAGTCACCGGGTGCCGCACGCTGGCATCCGACAGCCAGCCGTAATCGCACTGGTCAAAGCCGTTCCTCCAAGCTGCTTGAAGTTCCCCAACAGTCGCCAGCCTGGCATCCCGGTTTGCACACTCTGCTTCGGCCTCCTCGAAGGTGAATTTACTGGGAGCAGTGATGTGGAACACATCGCCTGCAAGAAGAGGATGAAAAAAAAAGGCTTAGGTCTACTTCTCAGCTTCTTCCGGATTTGATAAATGCTGAGGGAGGTTGTGATACTTTTTACAGTAAGGAGGCAGTTGCTTATGGAGTAAAGCAAATAACCACATGTTTATTTTGAAAAACTATTATTACCATATAATAAAACTAACATACCACAATAGTTTAATTCTATACAAGTGTTTGTGTATGTATGCATGCAGGATGAGTGTGTGTGTGTGTGTGTGTGTGTGTGTGTGTGTTCCTTAAAAAGTTGATGGAGCATTCGTCTGTTAATAAAGAAATCATTTTAAAATAAACACATCTTTCCAAATGATTATCCAACATCCTGTGAGAGAATTAGAAAATCAAACAGTAAATCTCTGACTATCCTTTTCCCACATATTACTACCACCTATACAGATTAATCTTGTTGCTCAAACAACCAGATAAGAAACATCCCTAGGAATTTGATTTGGGGAAGGATAGAAGCAGTCGAAATGAAAGGTTGTCAGTCTACCTTGTGTCCTTGGCTCAGGACTGCCATGGGGTTGCAGCCAGGGTTCAAAGTAACACAAAGTGAAGGGTGTTTGAGGCTGATGTCAGCTTCCACTGAACAGCTTAGGTTCTTAGGCCTCTAAAGGCAGCAATTTCTCCTACGTGCTCTATCCAGAAAAGAAGACATGTGTTCTAATTTTCACAAAGTCATTAGAAATGCTAGTGGGCGTTCTAGCCAAGGTCAATAGACTGTTCCCTGCCAATTAATTAACAAGCCAATCCTGAACACTTACTGTGCTCATCACTGGATCCAATCAGTAGAGAAGTCTAGTCATTGTCGTTAACATAAAACAACAAACTCTGGAAAATTAAGTTTGTTAAACTAGCATTGTATTTGGGCATCCAGAATAACAATTTGATGAAATAAATTTTATTCCAATTAAATGACGCTTTTAAGATATGAGCAAGAATGACTAAAAGTCAGAGGAAACATTAAAGAACACCTAGATAAATGTAACCGGAACAGGAAGGAGTACAGATGAGATGGAGAGGAAGCTAAAAAGTTATCAGGCCAGTATTACAGAAGTCAGGGTCCTGTTGCACGGCTCAGAGGTGATCTCTAATGCTGTAATATATCAGACAGCAGAAGCACAGAATTCTTACAATTGTAGACCCAAGCCAGGTAGAACAAGCCATCTGCTTAAAACAAATGGTACCATTACTCTAAGTAGACGATAGTTTTATGAGAAACAAGAAAATTTTTCATAGGAAAAGATGGCCAAAATACACATATCAGCTTTTCTTACTATAAATTCAAAATCTGTACTGGGGAAAACAAACCAAATCCCCAATAAGAACTGATAGATAAAAAGAGAAAATTTTACTTTTACCATGGCGTTTAGAAGGGCAGAGGGAGGGAGGGAGGGAATTGGGTGGGAGAGGGTGGGAGGAAGGGCAGGGGAAAAGGGGAACATGATCAGATATTGAGAGGGGGGTCCAGGAGTGAAGCCCTGAGGGTCAGTAGAATGAGTGGAAACGGGCAACCTCTGGAGGTGGGAAGTCAGGGGGGACCCTCTAGAATGTACCAGAGGCCTGGGATATGAGAGACTCTCAAGACCAAAGGGAGGGACCTTAGAGGAAATGCCCTACAGTGGGGAGAGGGAATTTGTAGAACCCACATCAAGTGAAGGGAGGGTTTTCCATCCCACAGTCAAAAACACTGACCCAGGTTGTCCCTGTTTAAAAGAACTGCAGAGACAAGAATGGAGAAGAAACCGAGGGAAGGAGATCCACGGACCAGCCCAAATTGAGATCCAGCTCAAGGGGAGGCTCCAAGGCCCGATACTATGCTATGGTGTGCTTACAGACAGGAGCCTAGCGTGGCTGTCCTCCGAGAGGCCCAACAAACAGCTGACGTAGGCAGATGCAGATACTTATACCTAACCAATGGCCTGAAGTTGGGGACCCCTGTGGTTGAATTAGAGAAAGGCTGGAAGAAGCTGAGGAGGAAGGCAACCCCATAGGAAGACCAGCAGTCTCACTAACCTGGACTTCCGAGATCTCTCAGATACTGAGCCACCAACCAGGCAGCATACATTAGCTGGTCTGAGGCCTCCACACAAATACAGCAGAGGACTCTCTGGTTTGGCTTCAGTGAGAGAAGCAGCAGCTAACCCTTGAGAGATGAGACCCCAGAGAGTGGGAGGCCTGGAGGGGTTGGGAACGGGACTTCCTCTTGGAGACAGGGGTTGGGGGTGGGGTGGGGAGAGGGGTGGGGGGGGTGGGGGATGGGATGTGGGCAGAAAGGAGGGGGATTATGATAGGACTGGAAAAAAAGAATAGTAATAAAAACATAAAAAGTAAAAGAATAGGTTTACATATTAAATCCCCTAGACTGTCAAACATGTTCAATAAATGGCATTTTTGACTCTTGTTTAAAAAAATTGTTTTGTTTTGTTTTTGTTTCTGCCTTTTTGGGTTTTGTGGGGGGTTTTTTGTTTGTTTGTTTTCCATGCTTCTCAAGCAAAACATTAAATAAAATTATTCTGTGGCCACCAGGAATAGTCACTGCATCAAAGGATCGTGGAAAGGACTGGAGGGAGTTGCAGCGTGAGCAGCCTCACTGACCTTGGAATCATACCTGGCTTTAGGCCTGAACTGGATGCCCGTATTCCTCCCCCAAAGGTAGAACTCCAGGTGACATTGCTCTGGGCATCGTAGCTTCGGGCACTGCTAAAAACTCTGTTCTGAAGCAAAACTATTCCTCCTGACTAACACAAAGGATCTGCCAGCCAGAGCAAGGCAAAGATTCTCACTCACTGAGGAAAACTCTGTTTCTAGAGACAAAACCAGAGGAAAATGCTAATGAGGAGAACTGCACCCAGCTTTAAAGGGCAAATATAGCTGAACATTAAAATGAATAAAGAAAGGGTTAGAAAGGGAAATGCCATTTTTATTCACCAACAAAGTTACTTAGGAAAATTTTCATGGAAGAAGTATCATCAAATAAAACCTTACATCGGAAGATTCTACTTCCCTTCACATCAGTAATACCCATAGAAGAACGATTTCAGTAGTTGAACTTCTGTAATCTCAAGACTGCTTAATTCCAGTTTCATTTATATGTAAGGACCTGCTCAACCTTGCAAAGGTTTAATTTCATTTACTAGTGTTTTGTATTTATTTTGCTTTTCTTTGTTTGTTTGTATGTGTCTCTCTGTGTGTGTACTCTTGTGCACGCCTGTGCCCTTGACCTCCTGAAGCAGATGTCAGACTCTCTGAGGCTAGAGCTACAGTCTGTAGTGAGCTTAGGCAATTCGAGTTCTTGAGCCAATCTGGACCCCTGCGAGAACACCAAGTGCTCTTAACCCCTATCTATCTCTTCAGCCCCCAACACTGGGAATACTTAAACACACTGAAAAAAATCGCCATTGTATCGTGCCACTTGGATGAAAATGGAATAGTTTAATAGATTTACTAGATTGATTGAGCTTATTTTAAAATAAGGATAGAAAAAAATTCACTCATCAAGATAGCATGTAGTAACTCACTGTGATGTAATTCCTATTTTGGAATAATAAGAGAAAGAAGAAAATATTATGTTTAATTCTACTCCGAAATCAATCATGTAAGCCTTTCTACATCATAATATCTTAGCCTGAAATTACCTTTGCCCATATCAAAACCCTAACAATATAACAAATCCTGTACTCCATGACTATATTGTTGTTCATTATTTTAATTAATGCTCAGTCCATAGCAAACTACACTGCCTATATTTGTAAAACGCTCTTTTCTGTTGTAACAATCTCCAAATATTGAAACAGAACATCTGTTGATGGGTTCATTCCATGAAATGTTCTGGCAAATATTGTTCCAAAGACGTGTATCTCAATGATGTAGATAATTCACAAGTGATTTATAGTAAACATATCTTAAAATTCTGGTATACTAGGAAACCTGTTCATAGCAACTGAACAAGTGGATCAGGCTACCAGAGAGAACCACGGCAGGAGAGAAGGAATCCAGGCATGCAGTCAGTCTTCCCCCATAGTAAAGCAGGGGACCAAAGCCAGTTCCTTGGTCAAGGGTGTAAGCCAGCAATTTAAACCAAACAAAGGAGCTCATCTCTTTAATAAAACTGAAGCATTATCTCCACAAAAAATGAAAATGCAGTCAGGTTTAAATCTCAGCACCATCTTTAAAGTTTAAGAGACAGGCACAGAGTCCCCTGTAAGGAAATTGCAATTTTCCTAGCATAGGGCATCACTGCTGCATCATTTCCCATGTGCACATGGACCTGAGCAAACAAGGCAACAGTAGATTTAGCAGCCAGGCGCCTCCCAGGAGGAGAATGACCGCTTCTCATTTGACAAGAACTCCACCGTAAAGTTCCAGCAGCAGGCCTCATCAAGACAGAGGCGAGGGTGTTATTTTTAAGGTTTATATGTACACATTCATATTAGTGCACACATAAAATATAATGCAGAACAGAGGATTTTACTTGCAAGATAATGTGCCTATTTGGATAGGAAACATATAAACAGTATCCTATGTCAGATTAGCACAGGTTTTCAAGCTAATTGCTTCAAACTTTAGTTTACTCCCATTTTGACTACCTCTCCAGAGATGGCCTACAACAGTGGTCTTCAAACTGTGGGTCATGCCCCCCATCAGGGTCGAAGGACCCTTTCATGGGGGTCTCACCTCAGATATCTTGCATATGATTAATAACTGTGCCAAACGGACAGTTATAGAGTAGCAATGAAAATAATTTATGGTTGTGGGTAACCACACCAGGAGGAACTATAGTAAAGGGTGACAGCGGTAGGAAGGTAGAGAAACACGAGTCTAGAAAGCCGGGCAATGATGGCTCAAGCTTTTAATCTCAGAACTCAAGAGGCAGCAGAGGGGCAGAGGCAGGCAGATCTCTGAGTTCAAGGTCAGCCTCTTCTACAGAGTGAGTTCCAGAACAGCCAGGGTTACACAAAGAAACCTTGTCTCCAAGAAAAAATGAAAAAAGAAAGGAAGGAAAGAAGGAAGAAAAAGAGGGAAAGAGGGAGGGAGAGGGAGGAGGGAAGGAGGCTAGTCCTAGAGATTGTCAGATGGCAAAAAAAAAAGGAGAAAGAAAAGAAGGAGGGAATAAAGGAAGGGAGGGAGAGAAAGAAAGAAAGAAAGAAAGAAAGAAAGAAAGAAAGAAAGAAAGAAAGGAAGGAAGGAAGGAAGGAAGGAAGGAAGGAAGGAAGGAAGAAAAGAAAGAAAGAAAGAAAGAAAGAAAGAAAGAAAGAAAGAAAGAAGGAAGGAAGGAAGGAAGGAATAACTTGAAGGCATTTTTGTTTATGTTTTAATATCTGGTGACAATACACAAACTAGAACTTACTTAATGATGGGACTTAGCATCATCATAAATATTAAGAGAATTGCTTTAGTTTGACCAGTAGCCACTGCAAGCCTCTCTTGAAAGCAGACCACGCCTGCTTTCTCCATGCTTCCGAGTGTCTGATGAAAAAAGATACTTCTTGGCAGCCAAAGAAGTGACACATGGTTGAAACACAAGCAATGGGGAAACACATTAAAGCATGAAAAATGATCTATGATGTCCAAACACTAAAGCTTCCTCCCAGGAGATGCAGAGCAGAACTGTTAAAAAGCCAAAGTTCAGAGCAAGCCTGGGATACTCAACCTGGTGGCTGCTCTCAGTGCTCAAAGCAGAGACCTCGCCATGGTTTCCTGAGCCAGGGAATTTGCAGAGTGGCATCAGATGGTGGTGTTTCTTTTGTTTGCGTGTGCTCGTGGCCCTGTTGTGTTGAATTATGAGCTATGAATATCAGTTCAGTAAACTAGCAAACTCCATGCTGTTTTTTTTTTAGTTTGCCTATGAAATTTATATATGTATATGTGCATGTAATGTATATGTGTACATGTAGGCAATGCATACATACACCACGCATACAAATATGTGTGTATATACATATATACATACATATCCTTGTTTTTATCAATAACTAAAATGAATAATTTGAAAGTAACCAGAGGAGATGAGCATTTAAGTACCCGTGAGTCAAGACTGGTTGCCAAATATGCCAGATCACATAATATTAACAGCAACTTGACTAAGTCGTTAGCTTCAAAGTACTGACTTCAAATTCTTCAAAGGATTTTCCTTTTTACTCTTTCTCTATTTTGATCAAATATATGTATACTCACATATATACAATTCTAAGTTAAAAATGAATATTCAGTATCTTCTGAGTCACGAATCAATTAACTCTACATGTCTGGTATAGCCTCTCACACGCACTGCTCTCTAACTCCTTAAAGGACCACTATTTATAGATATTGCCACCTTGTATCATTTCCTTAAGACTGGGTCTTACAAAGTGCATAAAAGTCAGGCTTTGTAAACAATGACAGGAAGGCTCTGTGCTCTCAGAACAGCATTTCTAGGGCTCAGATCCCAGAGCCAACATTAGGTTGGCCACCAGTGTTTCTCATTCTGTCTGTCTCTCTCTGTCTGTCTTTCTCTCTGTTTCTGACTGTCTCTGTCTGTCTGTTTCTCTCTCTCTCTCTCTCTCTCTCTCTCTCTCTCTCTCTCTCTCCATATATAAACATACATATATGTGTGTGGGTGTACCAATAGATGGATTACAGAAGTATACATGAAATTGTATCAATAATCACATTGTAAAAAGGTAAAATGTTCAAATCAATTGATTTCTGCACACTTGAAGCAGATAATTAGAAAAAAGAAAACCTACATTCACATCAAAAATGCAATACTAAGGATAAGTTAAACAAAAGAACTGTACATTATATACTCTGAAAACTAAGAGAATTCTTGTGTGCAGTCAAATATTTAAAAAGAAAAACCTGAAAATATCCCATGCTCATGGACCATAAGATTTAAAATCGTTATGATGGCAAAGCACCCCCACTTGATGTGGAGATTTAGTGAAAGCTGACTGTGTCCTAACTAACTTTCTTGTAGAAACTGGCAAACTGATTCTAAAATTATTTTAGGGACTCGAGAGACTCAGAATAGCAGCTGGGAGGTCTCACACGCTCCAATTTCAAACTTTACTACAATGCTATAGCAATACAGGCCCTATTGTACTGTAAACCAAGCATTTAGGCATCCATCTATAATCACCTCACCTTGGAGGCAGAGATAAGATCAGAAGCTCAGGGCCAGTCTTGGCTACATAGAAATTTTGTAGCCAGTCTGTGCTCTATGAGAATCTGTCTCAAAATCCACAACTGGGAAAAGAAGACAATATACCAGTGCTGTAAGGATGGGCACACAGGCCAATGTGATAGAATTTAGCATCCAAATAAATACATGTCTGGTTGATATATGTTCAAGAGGGTAGAAAACCCATTAAGTGCGGGTTGGCAGGGGGAATAGGCCATTGGAGAAATTCTGCTGGCATAACAGAATGATTTCAAATATATATATACTCAAAATAACAGTAAGAGAATTAAAAGTCATAAAATTCTTCTGGCCACAGTGGAACACACCTTTAATCCCAGCATTCGGAATGGGTGCAGGCAGATGTATTTATGTGAGTTCCAAGGCAGCCAGGCCTGTTACACAAAGAGACTGTGTCTCAAATAACAGGGTATAAAAATCATGAAATTCCTTGAAGGAAACACAATGGGAAGTTTTTACAGTTGGATATCTGGCAATAATTTGTGAGTGTTAACACCAACTGCAAAAACAATAGATGAATTAGATTTGGTTAATGAACTGGATTTGATTAAAATTTAAAACTTCTTATGTTCAAATGATCCTATTAAGAGTTTGAATGACACCTTAAACACTAGGGAAAATATTTTCAGGTAATATACCAAGCAATGGTCAACAATTTAAAGAGAGAAAATGATAAAACCTACGATTTCTATAAAGCATTTATTGTTTTTTATTATATATTCTCACACCTACAACAAGCCCTTCATGTTTGTCAAAATAAAAAAAAATACAGAAACTTATGGCCTTTCCTCAAGGGAGAACTTAACTGTTGCATGATATTTGAAGAAAAGAAATAAAAAAACAAATACCAAGTATATGAAACTAACTCTTAAGTAAAGCAAAAGTTCCTGTCAAGAAATCCCACTGCAAGCCAGAAAAGCCAACCAAGAAATTTTAGAAGCCCGGTTTTTGAATACCAGCAATAGAGAATGCTAGAAATATGGGCTGGGGGCAGGGTTCTCTACAATGACCCGAGAACCATTGCAAGAAAGGCATGTACATGGTCCACCAGGGAGCCAGAAAAGGACCTAGCTCCTGAGGGTGAGGTAACAACCTTTAAAGGCAGGGCTACATAGAAAACACAGGCCATGAGCAAATAGGACACGGGTCTCTACAGTTAGAGGTGAAGAAACTCTAAGCCGACCAGACAGGTCTGGATACAAGCCCAGGATTGATTCTTTTGCAAGAAAATTAAATAGGTCAACCATGAAAGAAGGTTAGCTGATCTCATCAGCGACATTCCTCTTCGTCTAGAGAGAAAATAAAATGCCTTTAAAAAGACAACTATTTTCTGGTAATTTTACCATACCCAAGTAAATAATCTAGTTGCATTTAAAAGGGATTGATTTTTTTTTTACGTTTGAGGTATTTTTCCTGAAATATTTACATTATGGTCGTCACAGCTCGCTCCTACCTATCTCGTCTGGGAATTATTTTTCACCATAACAGCAGCTAGACACACGAACCTTCTAATGCACTCTCAGCCCTAGAAGAGAAACACATTACATCACACAGCACCTTCACAGAGACTTAAGCCTTCAGACAGTAGGGCCACGGCAGTGTTGTCTGAGTCCATGACCCTAGAGTGGTAGAGGCCATAAGGTTTCTGAGTGCTGTCTGTGATTTGGGCTGACAATGACTAGCATCAGAATAAATATTGTTTCCAAACAAATTAGGAGAGATAAAATAAAACTATGTATTTGCTACCGCATTATCTTTTAATCATTCAATAATGTTCCAGCATGAAGTTAACCACATTGGAAGTGATCCGGTCTTCATGATGCCCTGGTTCTAGTAGCTCCTGATAGCCCTCAGAGGGCTATGACTCAAGCTGACTTGAGCACTGCACTCTTATCCACTCGGATCAAGCCTATTTCTCAGAACTCTCTAGGGATGAAACTTTGCAGTTTCAGAAGACTTAATAATCTTCCTTGCTGGAAAAATTCACCTCCTACAGAACCTAATACACAAGGGGGTGGTTTCAAATGTTTGTCTGCTCTGCAGTGTGAATGAAGAGCCTCTTATTCCCATAAGCTACACAGCAGCTGTATCAATCACTAACTTTGTGCCATTCAATATAGTAAGTGTGACAGATATCATCTCCTTCGGTCTCATACCGCCCTTCAAATGTAAATTCTCTAATTGTTCTAAACTTCCTTCAGAAGTAATTATTTACAGCTTAAGGATATGAAATTTGCCCGTGATCTGTCAAGTAGTAAATGGCAGGATGGACCTCCATGAAGGTGCTGCTTTTAAAACAATGCTTTATTAACTCTTTAAACTTTTGTATAATGTGCTTTTTCCTGCATTCACTCCATCCTGTGTCTTCCCATATCCAGCCCCACCAAGGGCAGTTTGAGTTATCCAGCTACTGTTCAGAGTGGCCTTACCCTGGGGATCCATAGAAATCATGATTTGAACCGGAACCCACAATGTTCAATTTCTCACCATGTCAGCACCAGCATTAACCCAAAGCTTCCCTTCAGCCGTTGTCCCAGACAGGGATAGAAACTGGCATTCTTCAAATTATTGTTGCTAAGTGATAATGCCTTGTACTCTACATATTAAATGCATGTTCAATTTATAGTAATGCTATTGGTATATAACTTCATCCCAAATTCAGATCATCTGGGGTCTCCATTTTTAATCTTTTTTTTTTCTGAATCATTCAGCCATTTCAGCTCTAGTCTAAGGGTGTCTTAACATCTTCCAAATCCAGTTGATGGGAAAACAGAGATTACATATAATAATGATTATTTTATCAATCTTAATTTCTGCATTCCTATTTTAAACCCTAGCTCACAATCTCTACTAACAGTGTTTTGATCCTCAATCATTTCTTAAAAAAAACAAAACACCATAAGGTTTAGAACACCCCTGATAACACAAACTAATATTGAAATAGCTGACATATATGCTCTTCACAGTTTCTCAGCTTGATTTTCTTTTTAAAAGCAAAATACTATATTAAAATGCTAATTTGGTCTATAAAAACCACTTTAAAATGCAAAATATGAATTTATAGCCTATAGAATTTTAAGCACAATGTCAGTGTAATATGACATTCTAAATCAAGATATGTGATATTTTTAATGAGAAATAACTAAATTTAAATAAAAATTTGTGTCAGGACCTCCAATTCTACTTCCCTCCTCTATCCCTCATACACTTGTCTTCCCTGACTACAATGAAATATAGGTGGGAATTATTAGATCCATGAACTCAGCAATGGATAGATTTTAATGAGAATCCCAGCTCACTTTCAAATGACATTTATTAGTTTAACAATTAAAAAAGTAATTTTCTGTCAACAAGGTTCAACTCCTATTTAGAATATCAAACCTATGTTTGTAAGACTAGCAACAGCGGAGGCTAAGGCAGAAGAGTTTGAGACCAATCCAGGCTACAGAGCCTGATGTTTAAAGGAAAAAGGAGAAAGAGGAGGAGGATGAAGAGGAGGCAGAAGAGGGGAAGAAGAGGAGGAAGAAAAGGAGGAAGAAGAGGAGGAAGAAGAGGAAGAGGAGGAAGAAGAGGAGGAGGAGGAGGAGGAGACAATGACTAATAAACCCTTCTTCATGGTAAAATTCGCACATATATCCTGAGCTGCTCTCTAATAGAATTGCTTTCTGAAAGCTGGAGTGACACTGTGCAAATGGTAAAAGCCAACTCCCAATTGGTGCAGTGTGGCTAAGGGATCCCTGGTGGACTTCTCTACCCAGGTTTTCAAAAAGTCTACAGCTTTAGGAAGCAGGACTCAGGCAGCCCCTAAAGGGCCACTAAAGACTAACTAGACCAACAGACAGGTCCCTGAGTACCAGAGCCTGGCTCTCCATCAAGAAGTCTGGCTTACGATTTGTGCATAAATATTCCATATATCATTACTATTTGATAAAGCTCTCTCCAGCAGATTAGATATCACAAATACCTTCTATAAACTACCTCTGTATCTGATACAGACTTAGCAACATCCCTGATACATGCATTACAGTTCTAAGAGGTCTCCTTCTAAGCAAAAACCATGATACAAATTTCTACCTTACCAAGATAACAATAAGAAATCTATTTACTAGTGCCAAGCCTTTCGATCAAACATCTCCAATTAAAACTATCTGTCATTAAAAACTATTTTAAAGATATTTTAAGAAGTTAAGAGGAAGAGAAAGTTTCTGTTTTACATGTGTCCGTAGTAGCTTGACTATTGTCTGTGTCCCCCTTTGCGTTTATGCAAAATCAGGAGCTGTTACCACTGGAATTTCTTACTTAGAAAATACACTTACTGTTATCAAATGACAGTATGATAAAGTATGCTTTGAGGCACACTGAATGAATGAATAAGGAAAATGTGGGCTGCTTATATTCCAGCTCTCACATCTAATAACCACCCATTCAGTGAACAGAGCTGGAGAATGAAAGACTGGCCACGTGGCACATACCTGAGCCAGACAGCAGGGTCTTTTGAGTACAAGAGTATGAAGCAAACACAGCCAGACACAAAACAACAAAAACAAATAAACAAAACACCCAACAAACAAGCAAGGAACTTTAATCCTGGAAGGGACTATCTCATCCAACCTTATTTTACACATAAAACAATAGATACCAAGTCGAAATTACACAAGTTACTCAATTTAATTATATATATATATATATATATATATATATATATATATATATGTATGTATATTTACTTGGGCTTATAAAATGCCAGTCACAATAGATGAAAATCCATTTCAAAAGTCATAGAAACAGCCATTCTGTTTGGAACAACGGCCAAGAATGAAGTCCTTTGGGAATCTGAGTGTTTGTGAAAAAGCACCAAGTAAACAAGACAATGTCTTGGGATCTCAGTTTCTCCAAAAAACATGAAATCTTTCTTGGACTGTGTTTTTTGTACTCTTCCCAGGTGTAGCAGACAGGAGTCATTTTCCTTCAGATTTTTTTTGTTACAACTGGCTACTGGTATTTGTTTGTGTGCCTCTGTGGAAAAGTATGGTTGTTTTGTTTTGTTTTGTTTTGTTTTGTTTTGTTTTGTTCTGCATGCAGCTTGGTGTGCCACGTGTGGCTTGCCCTTGTGGTTGTTCACTTTACTCTTGTGACTCCTCTTAATCCTCAGAGTATAAATTGTCTGATGCTCTGAATAAAGTTGGCTACTGCATGAGGCTTTAATCCATCTCAGTGATCAGCTCCATTCTCCCAGGTCCCCACTGTCTTTGGAGCGGTAAGTATCATCCCTCTGCCTTTTATTGTAAAACTACCTGGAACCTTTTAGATACAGTCACTTTGAACTCAAATACTCTTTACACTGGCAAAGAAATAGCAGAACGAAAATTAACTAGCTTCTAACGTCTTGAAGAGAAAAGGCTTTATGAAACTGACTTTTGGGTTGGAGAGATGGCTCCATGATTTAGAACGCTAGCTGCTCTTCCAGAGGTCCTGAGTTCAATTCCCAGCAAATACATGGTGACTCACACTCATCTGTAAAGGGATTTGATACCCTCTTCTGGCATGCAGACGTGTATCCAAAGGAGCACTCGTACATTAAAAAACAAAACAAAAACAAAAAGGCAAAAGCAAACTGGCTATAGCGTCGCTGGTGAACAGCAGACTGTCTACAGCAGTATATGTTTTTGTGTTTTCATGTTTTTATATTTTTATGTTATTTTGATTGTGCGGATTGGTTGGATGAATGACTGTTCTGAAAAAAAAAAATCCTTACAACAAAATAGGACCAAAAATAGCACCTCATTTGCTGGTTTATCCTGTTTTTCTTGGTTGGGGGAGGGGGTGTTTATCTGCATTTGGATTCCTAGCAGTTTGTCACCACAGGGTTTCTACCTGGCTCTCACTAGAATAGGTGCCACCCTTACAGTTTTCTATTCTGAATGTTCTAAAAGGGCAGTATGACTGTGAAGAACCTGCCATTGGCCGAGATATTTCTATTTACACGGCCCTCCTTCCCTTTCCTCTGTAATTTTGGCTTGTTTTACCACAAAATCATCCAGTCACGGAAAGAACACGCTGCTGTGTGGAAATGTAAAGAAGCCCGGGACTTATTCTCTGAGCTTGCTCTAGTTTTCTCCGTTTTATAAATTCGAATGACGCTCTAGGACAGTGGTTCTCAACATGTGGGTCGCGACCCCTGTGGGAGTCCCACAGAGCCTTGCACAGTGGTCACCTAAGATAATCATAAAACACAATGGTTTGCATTACAGTTTATAACCATAGCCAAAGTACAGTTATGAAGAAGCATCAAAAATAATTTTATGGATGGGAGTCACCACAACTAGCGGAACCGTATTCAAGGGTCAAAGTCTGAGGAAAGCTGAGAAGCATGGCTATAAAAGGTCAAACGTCTTACCGTCCAGATGATCCACATAGCAATACACATCATAGGTTTCCTGGGGAGAGCGGAATCCATAGGTCCGAACTCCTTCCTTCCCCATCATGTCTCCATAACAGCCCTCTCGGGGAGCCCGTATGGGATATCTGGGGAGGCAGAGGACCAGTAAGTGCCACTCTCACTGGCAGATTACTACGTAAAATCGTAAAAGCGTTTGGCTGAAGACCTCTCACCTGACAGTTTGGTCAGACAGCCATCCTGCATCACACTGCTCAAATCCGTCCTCATAGGCAGCGAACAGCTGCTCTGGGGTTGCTATGACCGCCCCGATGTCCAAACAAGCCTGTTGAGCAGACGCGAAGTTCAGAGTGTATCTGCTGGTCGCTGCCCTGTAGTGAAACACAACACCTGCAAAGAAAACAAATCGAAGTCTGTTCCAGTGCTCAAATCCCCCATTCACTGTCAGAATGAAACAACATACCGATTAATACAAATGTCATCGTTACTGATTCTTAGTACATGAAACTCGTGTTGATTGAAGGGAACCTCAAAATGCCACATATCTAGGTGTCCCGCTCCACATGCTATATTCTGGAAACAGGCAGCGTTGTGACATTTACTTTCCTGGAGAGTGTGACAGGTTGAGCAAAACACCAGGCTGTCTGGGTGAGAACGCCTAGTTCATCTTCATTTGCTCTCTACTCATAAACTAGTCACTCTCTGAGCCTTGATCTTCTTTCTTATCTAAATCTGATACTTATTTGATTGATCTGAACGTGAGGTAGATTGCTATGCACGATCCGAATATGCACCATATCCACTGTCTGACAAGCCTATTTTTTTAATCTCTGCTATGAGTGATACAAATATACAATTTTCATCCCGAAAGAGTCCTGAAATAACATCCTCCACAATTTCCCAGGGAGAAGCAAGGCATATTTGCCTCAAATTTCACTTGGTTTTATTTTAGGTATTGTAAAATGGTAGTTATAAACTATGCCTTAGGCCTCAGGAGACTCCAAAAAGCTGAAGAAGGAACAGCTATGGGGTGGAGCTGCTGGCCCTGTCTTGGAACTTCAACGCATTATTTCCATTTTTAACTGGAGGAAATATCATGACTCACGAAAACGATATGCCCAACTGATATGCCAGTAAAGTCACCGAGGATACAGATTGGGGCAAGGGGATTTTGTAAGTAAAACTCCATCGATTCAAATACTCAAATACTCAGGACCACTTTTCGGTGTTGTTTGGAATGAATTGCTGTTTTTTAAGATATCTGTCCCTCTTCCTCTGACTCTGAGTCATTTCCTGGGGTTGACAGATCTGTCTTCCATAGTGAGACTGGCTATCAGACACTCTCACTCATGTTATTCCTTATATGGTGTCTCTGTCTCAAGACATGTGTATTCCTCAAGAGAGCTGTGGAGGAATTAGAAGAGACTCATTGCAGATGAGTCCTGTGATCAGTACCCACACACGCGGAGCTGCCAGGAACTCACTGATGGACTGACCTGCAAGGAGGTTGTCTTTCCTTCTTCTGACCTTTCATGTCTCAAAAGGTTACCAAATGCCATTCTCTACCTTCATGTGACCTCTCTAAACCTGTCTGGAAGCGTGTATACCGTCTGTTTAGTACGCACCAAATAACTTTTAAGCTCTGAGTAAGAACCTAAATGGGTTTGAAATAGTTTATAGTGGTTAAAGTTTCAAGTAATCTTGGGAATTATAAATCTTCCACACACACTCAGTATGGGTGCTAAGAGGGGACAGAGCAGGAGGCCTTCTTGCCTAAGGCTAGGCTATCAATCCATATATAAGTGTTTGCCATTGTTGAAATAACCTGAAGACATCGGAGGCTAAGGAGATTAGGAGGAAGATAGTCATTTTTCCAAGCAGCAAGAGGCAAGTCCACTGCTAAGTCTTTTTTTTTTTTTTTTTATTAACTTGAGTATTTCTTATGTACATTTCGAGTGTTATTCCCTTTCCCGGTTTCCGGGCAAACATCCCCTTCCCTCCCCCCCCACTGCTAAGTCTTTAATGAGGAAAAATTCTTTAAAAAATGTAAGAAGCTGTTAAACACTTGCGGAACTTTGGAGAGTAAATGTGGGTGATATACATCTCTGCATATACATGTATATGAAGGTACAATCTTAGGATAACTAAAATTAATGGTGAGGAACTCGGGGATTTAGTGGTTCCATGGACAACAGGAAACAGATGAATTTAATGATAAGGGATGTTTTATCGTAAATTTGTTTGTTGCACCTAAAATTCAAACCATTTCCTTTTGGCTAAGCAAGAAAGGGTTCTATTAAAACCTCTTTTATGTATTTCTGAAAGGTAAATATTTTATAGGGAAATTGAGAGTCAGGGGAAAATCTGTTCCATCATGTCTGGGTATTAGACTTTCGCTTAATAACTTGCCAACACATTCTGCTTCCAAGAGCTGTGGCATTATGTGTGTGCCCAATTAAAGCAATTTCTCTTTGCTTTGTCTTCCGACTTAAGCTCAAGTGACATATAAACCACCATTAAAAGGAGGATAAAGGTAAAATGTGTCATTACAAATCGTAATAGATAGCAACTAGTGTTAATGTTACATTTTGTTTTACTGTGATTTCTTGCTCTGGGCCAAAGAAAATTCAAATATTGATTGACTTTGTAAGACATTATGATATAAATCATGGTTAGTTTTACAATATAGCTTTTAATTGATGCTTCTTAAAATTTAACTCAAACTTTTTTGTTGTCATTTTTTTTGTTTTTGTTTGCTTGTTTGTTTTACATTTATTGTGTGTGTCTTTGTCCCTGCAGAGGCACGGGTAAACAAATGCCTTTGTACCATGTGGGTTCCAGGAATCACATGCTGAGCTTGTCAGCCTTGGCAGCACGTATCTTTATGCTGAGCCAACTTACCAGTGCTCATTGGTAATCCCGGTAAGAAGGCTGAGGTTATAGTTCTGAGATAGAATATTTGCCTAGCAAGCACATGATCTTGGGTTTGACCTTTAGTACCCCCAAAGATCACATGATGAAAATTAAGACCAAAGGGGGAAAGATCTATATCTTTATGTGTATACATATGTGGTATTTTGAATGAGAATGCACCCTAGAGGTTCATATTTTTGAAT
This sequence comes from Rattus rattus, assembly GCF_011064425.1. Lineage (NCBI taxonomy): Eukaryota > Metazoa > Chordata > Mammalia > Rodentia > Muridae > Rattus > Rattus rattus. The sequence continues at coordinate 206,548,023 of NC_046156.1, read as the reverse complement.
TCTTGGTGCCCAGTTGATGGAACTGTTTGAGAAGGACTAAACATGTGGTCCTCTTAGAGGTGATGTGTCATCAGGAGTGGGCTTTGATTTTTAAAAGCGCATACCATTCCCAGTTAGCTCTTCAGCTCTTTAGCTCAGCGTCAATAACATGAAGTAACTGCTACTTATACTAACGGTCAGTTCGCTACTGACAGGCTGTTCCTGCTGGTTGGATCCTCACGACCAATCACTCACCTAACCCAGTTAGCTCTCTTTCTCGGGCACCATGTCTGATGGTTGGTTGCCATGTGCTTCTCACTATAATGGTGGTCAAAGGCTCTAACCCTTTGTAACTGTGAACCCCAAAGTAAATGTTTTGTTTGTTAACTTACCTTGGTCAAAATGTTTTGTTATGACAATGGGAAAGTAACTAAGACACCATCTATACAACATCAAAATTAAAATGTACTATAGCCTTTAGAGTATTCAAATGCAATCACTAGCTGATCTGAGCAGTAAAATGATTTTAAAACTATGTATCATGTCTTGAGGATTTCATTATTTCTAGTATTTTGCGCTTTACTGCGTTCCATCAATTAATGAAGCTGCTTCACAAAGCCCTACCTGTCCTGAAAGACTAAATTTGTTTCTTGTGTTTTCCACAGGTGCAGGTCAGGATCAAGAGATATCCCTGAGGAGTGACCCATACTTCTGACTTGGGTATCGTGCTACAACCTTTCTTACGATCTGAAAGCCTTACCGTCCACGGCCAGTGACATAGTGTTCTGAGTGTCTTCAATGCCATACATGACATCACAGCGGTAGGCACCTGCGTCACTAGCACGGAGTTTGACCATGGTGAGAGAGGCATCGCCTACATCATCGGGATGTGTAGGCACTGATACTCGCCCCTTGTAGTCCTGACCAATCTTGATATTCCCATTTTGGGCCACCAGGACAGTAGTCTCCTTTATGTCTTTTCCATTTTTGTCCACTTCCATTTTAGACCATTTGATTCTGAGAAATTCACTCGTGTTGTAATTGGGTGGTAAGGTGGGCAAGGTTGAAAAATGACAAGGTAGGATCACTTTTCCAGACAAAGAGCCTTTAACAGGTGGGTTTTCTTCCATTTTGGCTGTAGGAAAGAAAAAAAATTCAGATTAATATTCCTAAAAAAGCCAGTGCTGAATGTGTGGAGTTTGAGAATTGACTGGGAAGTGCTACAGAGCTTCCATTACATCTTGAGTGTGGGAGAGAAGAAAATGAGAATGATTTATGTAAAGAGAATAGTATAGAACCTCAATAACACTTCATAACAAAGATGGGGATTAATGACGTTCATCCCTGTACACTGACATGAACAGCTCATTTGAAAGCGTTTGTCACTTGATATTTAACTTGAAGAAAAAAAAAAGATAAAGTAAGGCAAGGAAAAACAAAAAATTAAGCACAGAAAGAACTGGGCAGGTTAGAGTCTGAACCACAGTTTGAAGGAATAGACCAACCTGGGTCCGCGTGTGCTCGTGCTAAACATCCTAGTGCTTAGGAGAATGGGCGAGAGGGTTGCTCTAAGTTCTAGTCTAGAATTAATGAGAGAAAACTGCCCCCTCCCCAACTCCCTATCTCCTGTCCTTCTCCCCTTTCTCCTTCTTTCTCTCAAAAACAAAAAATCTAGTCTAGTGTTAGGAAATCTAAAACGTACATGTATTGATCAGAGAAAAACCTCCTTTAGGATAACTGCCATAAACATTACTTCAGAAAAATATAACTAAAAATTAACGTTTGAAGGGGAGGTTAGAATTTTTAACACTACTGGAGAAGACTAGAGAAAGAGCAGGCTTGTATTGTAAGAGCCCTCTTCTGGTCCAGCAATTGAGGCAGGCAAGTTTCCAAGGCCAGCCTGAACTTGTTACACTAACAGGTCAGAGATGAAAACCATTAAAGGTAACTACCACATTACCTTAGAGAAAATAAAAATAAAAGTGAAAGAAGGATTTCCAACGGTACTTGGTGAGACTGGGGTGGGGGCACGTCTCCTGTTTGAAGAGCCCTCTTTGGGCCCTTGTTTCAGGCAAAGGCTTCGTTCTAATGACAAGCCCAGCTGCAATCACTTTGCAGAGAAACACTGCCTTTCATTATCCCCTGGCCGGAAAGCCTGCTTCTGTTCACCTAACCCTCCCAACTACTCATTTCTGTTTAAGCTCTTAAACATTTAATGACAAAGTGTACACTGGTTACAATTTAACACCACTGCATGCAAAAGAAAATACCTTTTCACCCTTCCGGGAACCCATCCCCCTCATCCAGGCCTCCTACCCCTTTCCAGTCTCCACTAGCTAGGCTAAACCAGGGGTAAGAAACGATAGGAATTCTTGTTCTTGCACAAGCAATGCTCACTTCATGAAATGGTGTAGAAAATTTAAGAGTCCTGTCCATATCAGGCAACTCTATGACTTTTAACTACTGATGTTTCTCTGACACTGTGCTAGCGGTCTAAGACATATATGTCTCATGTAAACATGCATCCACAGCAATGTAGCTCATGGAACCCTTATCATTCGGCTGGGGCATTTTTAAAATTACAAGAAGATATTATGCCCGTTAATTAAGAAAAAGAAGAGAAGAGAAAAGAAATTCCACTGCCAAAGACACCGGTGGCCAAAAGTAGGCATAGTGGCTCGTTCTTGCAGTCCTAAGACAGAGGCATCAGGGTGAGGAATCTCCATTAGCTGGAGACCTGCCTGCTCTATGTGGAAAATTCCAGGCTAGCTGGGGCTGCAGAGAGAGAGAGAGAGAGAGAGAGAGAGAGAGAGAGAGAGAGAGAGAGAGAGAGAGAGAGAGAGAGAAAGAGAGCGAGCTCTGTCGCCTCCTCCCAACAATGTGATCAAAACGATATTATGCCTGGTGTATTTGTGTTAGAAACCTCTCACTTATTCCAAAACAGTAATACATTGTGTTCCATATTTGGTCATCATTCCATTGATCTACATATAGAGTTCATTCATGGGATACTTAACACAATTAAAAATGAAGTGAGCTTTAGGGAGGAGGGTGTTCTTTTTTTTCTTTTTTCTTTTCTTTTCTTTTCTTTTTTTTTTTTTTTTTTAGCAAGGCAATAATGTCATTTTCAGTGCTTAGAAAATAGTCTCAAACTTAAAAGTTCACCCTCCGAGATGAGCCTGATTTCTTGGTGAAGATGCCCCTGAGAAGAAAGGGCAAGTTCCCACCTGGCTGGGGACAGACCCGAGCCAGAGCGTGCATCTCATTATATCTCACCTAACCATCTACAGCATTGGCATTCATTAACTACCTCTCCTGAACCTAAACTCATTCACATAGACGTCTTCATCTTAAATTTTTCTTGCTCTTAGACACCTGCTTTAGTCACTGCCAGAACTGAGACCTTTCAGTTCTTTCATAATCTCTTTCATTCATCCAAAAAGCCTGCAGGGAACATGCTAAAAATGACCCCACCTGGTTCCCATCCCTTTCATTTAGACTAAGCTAAGGTATGCCCAACATCTCTGCTTGTTTAATTTATTGGTCTATTGAGACAGGGGGTGGGGGTTACTCTAAGCCTGTGTGTAAAAATCTTATTTACACTCATTGTACATTCTAGGAATTCATACTTTCCCTCCAAAGAACCATCTAATCAAAATAAAATACAGCAACATTACCACAAATACTGAGAATTTTTTTTTTTAGTAGGAAACAATTTTATAACAGCGTGGGATACCTGATCTACTCTTCCTTCATAGCTATTACTAACGTCCAGTGGTTTTCATGATTATAAATGCATATGGGAAGATATAGGCTTCAGCCAAATCTACGAAGTAGAGAAGTAGCCGGAACATGGAACATGGTTTAAGCACTTTTGCTCTACTGAAGGGCACATTGGGATGAACTGGCAATTTCACAAGAGCTTTGTATTGTTCTGGCTATCCACAAACACACAAATCTTAAAACCTTTGTTCTAATGTGAATATAAGCTCACAATGCTATCCAGTCTTCAGAATAAGACTAACAAAAGATGTACAGTCAAAGCTTTTGAGTATTAAGACTTGGGTCATAATTCATCAGGGCACAAGAACTAAGCTAACTGCATCTAAATATTTTCGGAGTTATTTTAATCATCTGAAGTATAGTGTAGAGAAAGTATGCTCTTTTTAAAAAAATCTGCTACCTGCAGAAACTTGTCTGAATCTAATAAAAATGCATCCTGACAAAAAAAAAGTTCACTGTTTTCACATATGATTTGTGTCCTAAATGATTCCAGTAGGGGAGAAAGCTCTGTGTAACGAATGGCTCATTACTTCTCATTCTGTGCAGAGACTCTGCCCAGTAAGAATGATGCAAATCCCATCTGTGCAGAGACAGAAAAAGGGCACCAGAATATCAGATTGAAAATATTGGGATTTATTTTGCACTTTTTTAATTCCTAAACTCATGACTCTGCACTCTATTTCATATTATCATAGGAATAGTAGAGTAAGTGGGTGAATTATCAATGATTAGGCTGGTTTCTGATACAATAGAAACTGTTAAAGCAATCTCTTCATGTGCTAAAGCAGACACACCGTTGTGACACGGTGCTGCTTAACGCAAGCCACTGAACTTTAGAGTCCCATGGCCTCGCAGAACAGGTGAGAGAAAGCCAGGCATCGACTCACCTGCTGCTGCCTGCCCCACTGTGAGCAGGAGAAATTTGGTTTCTGTGGATCTGAAACTTATATATGTTCTGCTTCTGCCTCTCGTGGAAAGAACTAAATATCACCTGGGTCAGCTAAAAGTTGATTGTGTGTTTTATAAAGAATGGAGCCTCAAGTAGAGTAAGAGCATGATATTGTTAGCTGCTGGAGTTTTTATTTTTAAATTGTAAGACAGAACTATGCCACACATTGATTTCTTTTCACTATGTGAGTATTTTAAATGAGGGCTGTCTTGCTGTGCTATTCACTGTGTCTCCTCTTCCATTATTAGCCACCAAAGTGTTTCCTGGTTCTTCTCTACACCTCCTGCCTTCGCGGGGCACTGTTAATCTTTCCTCTCTGTTCTATTTGTGGACTTCTTAGAAACTTCTAATAGGACAGTTTTGGAGGTATTAACAGATAAAGGAGTCTAGACTCCCCATCCTCAGGCCCACCACCTGAAGTAAGGCATGAGTTTCAACCCCAGGCTGCCACAATAATCATCCAAATCAATTCCTTGATATTGCACACAGAATGAAATCTGGTCTGGACTGCCCCAGCTGGGCGATTCTACATGACTTGTCCTTTTCAACTCCTCCCTCCTGTGCTTACTGGATGTGGAAAGCAATTATTCTCAGCACCTCAGCGACCTCCTTACAGCGCGTGGGTAATGGAGGCTTTGGTTAACCAACGTTAAGCACTTAAAATAGCTTCCAGCTCCCGGTGAATCCTGTCTACGTGACTAGTGTGACTACTATTTATATAAGCTCATCTCTGCTTATCTCTCTACCTACATCTTCTACTTTTCTTTTGATCACTCCTGTCGGCAATGTTCCTGCTGCCCACACCACTTTATCCTTTTAACTTAGGGCCAGATCTTAGGAGGCCAGCAACTCTGCATTCTTATTTCAGCTTGCTCGTCACTTTCTCACAGAGACCTGACCTGCTTCCATCAACTGAAGCCATTCTCTGGGTTGTCATCCTGCTGTATTCTCATGACCATGATTATCTGTTCTTTCATTTCCTATTCATGCACATTTTAAGTTTAAGGAAAACAAAGACAATATATGAGTTATCCACTGTTACATCTCCAGACTCCGGCACACTCGGCACAGAGAACGCATTTAAAATATTGTCAGGGAATAAAGGTGGATGGAACAGATGGAGAGATGCTTAAAACTTCAGACCTGAAGAATTAATTAAAATACAACTAAAGAGAACTGCAGAGGAAGTGCTTAGCAAAAGAATGACATATGGGGAAAGAGGAAAGGCAAAATTCCGTGAATGTGCAAATTATTTCCGGAAGTCTGGAGCATGGTATCTAGGAGGTAAGCGTGCAGAGGACGTGAAGCAGTAGCATGTCCGTGAACTTCTTTATTGTGTCTCCTTGAATACACTGAAAACTACAGTTAGAGTTATAGGCTCCTCACTAAAAAGGTATAAAAGGTAAAGCGACAGAGGTAGCACATGTGGACTTACCAGATATCTTTCCATGAACAAAGTCAGAGATGGTTAGGAATACTTGCTGGCAACAGTTTTTATTTTCCTACATCAAAAGTCTAGACTTCATGATTTAGTTTGGTTTTGGTAGAAGAAAGTCTTGAAAAAGTAGTATAGAAGCAGATAGAATTTTAAGTATTCTTAATGCTCTAAAAGGATCTTGTTACATAGGTCAACTTGGGGCCAAACACACTAGCTCATATTAGTTATCTAGTTATCGCAGCATTTGTAAGGCTGGGGCTGGACACTCATGAGTTGAGGCTACCTAGAGTAAATAGTGAAACCCTATCTCAAAAAAGTTAGTCATAGTCTAAGAGGTTACTGAAAGATTCACTTACAAGACTTTGTTATTTTTATCTGATTGGTTTGTTGAAATATATTCCATTCAGTGATATTATTTTAAATAATAATCTTTAGCAATAAATAGATTTTTTACAAATGGTGCTTCACGGTAGTGATCCCATGTTGTAATTCCATTCCCCAGGCTTCTTTCACATATCAGTAAGAAAGTTACACTACTCACCTTTATGCAGTGCATGCGTTAACAGTAAGGTTGAGCACATCCATAGGATGCCGTTCATATTTATCAACATCTTGTCCTAGAAATGAAGAAAAAACAAAGTGTACCACAAGCATTCATGGTGCTGGCAGGCCGTAAATCACATGTTAATAAGCTACTGGGTGCAATAAAAGAGGCGGTCCTCTATGGGTTGTAAACACCGGAGGCTTGCAATAGAAGATATCACAAACAGAATACGCAAAACAGAAGCTATCTAATGATTAATTTGAATCACAGCTTGAGACACTAGTTACCAAGATAATTCCCGGCTTCGGAGTGGATACGATACGATGACACGTAGTGGCCACAGGTAGGCAGGGCATGGGAAGAATACTAGCGATCTAGCTTATGTAAATATGATAAGGTGCTAGTACCCTCAAAATCTAATTAGAAACAGATATTTGAATTCGGACAGTGTGAGAGAAGGATGAAGATGATGCCGAAGAGATGCTGAGAGTGCACATTTCACATCAGGTTGGGGGTGAGAAGGAACTGTCTGTAGCTTTGGCAGATGTCAGCAGCAGCAAGAATCTTACGAAGGTTGTTGATATGTGAGCACAAACACCACTATCTCCCTGGCTGAACCAACAGAACAATGTATCTTAAAGAGCTGCTAATTACAAAGTGACCCATTTTAAAGCTCAGAACAGCTTTTAAGTCTCAAGAGTAAACAGTGAAAGAAGATACTTGCACTGAAAGTCAAGAAACACTGACCTTGGCTTGGCTACTAATTTGCTGTGCGATTTGGGAAAGACGTTTAATCATCACAAAGCGGGACCTTCCAAGTCTGGATTTATAGAACCCATCCAATTAAGGAAGCACTAGGGTTGGGGGTGAGGTGGGCGTTGTTACTGATTGGATTTAAATGTCTCTCAAAGACCCATGCGTTGAAGGTTTGGGCCTCAACCTGACTTCCCTGTAGTTGAAGAAATTTACAGAGATGGTGCTTAGCAGGAATTCTGGAGTTGTCCATGTGATCTCAAAGGGAATGTGGGATGCGGATCTCTTCTCTCTCTGTTTGCCTTTCCAGTGGCTTCCATGAGCAGTACATTCCACCACATGTTCCCAGGCATGACATACTAGTTGGCCACAGGCCCTTAAACAAGGCCAATCAATCATGTACTTCAACCTCCAAAACGGTACAGCCAAAGAAATCTTTCTGTATAAGTTGATTGTCTAGGCTTTTTGTAATAGTCTTGGAAGCAAACTAATGGGTATATTATGGTTTGGATAAATTGAAGAATGGTCTATTACAGCCAAAGATGTCTTCATTGGCTCATATGTAAGCTGGTACACTAAAGAATTCCTTTTGCCTTCCTTAGAAAACAAATTTTGTATTACCTAGGAAACCTGGACTGAAACAAGCAAATGTTGAAATAATAATACAAGTCCAGTTTGTGCTCAAATAAAATTTAATACTCTATGACAGCTCCTCATTTTTCTTTAATAATATTCTGCGTTTTGGTCTTGCTTTATAAATCTACAACCATACTCAAGCAAAACTATAGAATACTATAATTTGGGTATTTCCTAAAAAGACATTTTTAAGTTAACACACCTTATATCTCACCTTTTGCATCTATGGATCAACTGATAATTCAGAGAGGAAGATGTACTGAGGATCCTTAATTAACCTTGGCATCTAAATGAACTCATCCTGTATTCACAATAGCATGGTACTAGAACTCATTAACCAGTAACTGGATTTCTTATAAAGTGGTAAAACAATGGGCTATGGCTTCTAGGTCTGAGACTGTACCTGTGTCTTAATGGCTTGACTGCATTGAAGCAGGACACTAATTTCATAGGCAAGATGAATACTTAGGTCATAAAATATAATCCTTGATTATTAATTCAATCCAGTTAGGAAATTTTCTTTTAACCATAGTTCTAAACAACACATTCTTTGTTACTTTAAAGAAAAAAATTTTCTTTTTCATTTTTCTTTCTTTTTCCCCAGGAAACCTTTATAAAGTATTTTTTTAAATATCTGGACTACAGTGCTAAACAGACTTGAATTCAAATTTCACATTTTCTACTTAAACTCTCAGACTATAAGTAAATGGATATTCCTCTCTAAAATTTGTTTCTCTAACTATTTAAAAATGAAAATAAATAGACAGTGTAGAACTGATTGCTAGACCTGAAGATAATCACATGAAACATGCCCATTTATATCTAAAATACTCACTTCTTAGTGATTATTACTAAAATTAGTAACTCAGTATATCTATATAGGCTTTAATTCTTGCTTCAAATCACTAATAATGAAAGAATTTGAAGCCCTACATCATACTTTGGGTTACCTCTAGAATAGCAGTATATAATTTTAGTTCATAATAAACTGCTATAAGTTACTGTTGCTTTTAGCGATTACTTTAAAATGTATTTTACTGGTCTGAAAAGTGGCTCAGTGGTGAAAGGCAGTTGTTTCAAGCCTGATGACCTGAGTTAGATCCCTAGGATCTACTTGGTAGGAGAGAACCAATTTTCTCAAGTTGTCCTTTACTTCACCCATAAACAATAATTAAATGTAATAAAATATGTTTTATATCCACTATAAGATAGCAAGCGTCTTGAAGGCAGAGCTACTTACTAATCCCACAATATTTTATGGTGCTCAATACACCCTGGAGAGGGTTAGTAAACCAAATGCATGATCAATATTTCCACTTTGAAAGATCAGTAAATCGTTATGAATGTTAATGTGTCTGTAGAGCTAATTGAGATTTGAAATGCACATGTAAGAGTCCATTTAAATATGTTGGTTAATAATAATATTGGAGATTTGTCGATATTCAGACAGTCAACTATTATAACACTAAAGAAAAATGGTGTGACCCTGACTCTGGAACGTATCTTCTGTATTCTCATTCTCTACCAAAGACACATTCTCAGAACCTTAACTCTCTAGATAGCATGCTCAAGCCTTACAACTGTATCATTACTGTTTTTCTAAATTGAAGAGAGAAAAGTATGTCATCTCTACAGTAAGTATTCTCACCTACTGATAATCTATCATAAAACCTCAAGGAAAGAATGACGTCAGTGCATTAAAACAACAGAGATGAAATATGTTTGGGATGCATTGATATGTTATAAAAATGTGCTTGAATAAATTGCTCCGCTGTAAATACAAGACTTCTCAAACTAAGTCCCGGGTCTCCAATTTCATTAGAAACGGAAGCAGATCCAGGAGAGCTTTAACTGCCAATGGTCCAGTCACCAACAGTAAGCACACAGGGTCCTCCCAACTTGGGATTTTTGTGATGGAGGTCACTGGAGCTCCAGCTAGCCTCCTCTCCCTCTGCTCATGCCTGGCCGAGTCAGCATCTTCCCTACATTCAAACTGAAGGATGATTAGTTGTGGCTTTGATAAATAAAAAAATATGTCAGAGAGCTGTTCCAGATATTGTGTGTCTCAGACCTGTATGTTTTTAGTTCCGTCATGAGCAAATGTGGACAGACATTTCCCTTTCCTTTTGCAGTTTGCTGAGATCCTCACCTGCGTTTTGTATTAAGCTACACCATTTCTCTTCTGCATTTGCTCCTACCAAATGAGAAAGGTGACCCTCTCTGTTTCTAGCGTGCTTCCCACCCCCGTTTCCGTTCTGCCGCAGAAGGTCTGTCTTGTAAGTGGGGTCTGTTAGTGATAACCAATCTCTGTACACGGAAAGACTGAGGCGATAAGAGAGCCAGAAGTCTCTATATTTAGCCGTATACTTCAGGAAAGTCAGGAATAGGAAAAAGCCAGCAAACAATCAAGGTCCAGCTGACTGCAGCTGTTTTGTTTCCTGGGAGACAGAAGACAAAGTCAACGGAACTTTGTATCCCCTGTGAAATGTCTGCAGAGAAGAGGGGCACATGACACCAGAGATAGGCTGCCAGGGTCCTAGTAAACAGATATTTAGTATTCCCCCTCCTTCTTGGGGAAGCCTAGAGAAGCGAGGTCTAACTTAAGGACAAAGGCACAGTGGTTTTGACTACCATTCTGCCAATTCATTGTTCTGGACCATGAGTTATCCTGGATACCTCAATTATAAATTATACATAGTAAGCGTTACATGTTATACTATATTACTTGGTAGTTCATTAGTTCAAGAAGACTCTCTGAGAGATGTCTTATGGTTTAGACTCCATAGGAGTAACTGTACCGCATGAATATGTGACAGCCTGTACCTGAATTCCAACACTCAGTTAAGCTTTTAGTGATGTTCCTTAATACTCTTGTTTCCTTACTCTATCTCTTTCTTTTTTAAAAAAATTATTTGCAGTTGTGTATTTTTTTAAGATTTATTTATTTTATGTATGAGTACACTGTAGCTGTCCTCAGACACACCAGAAGAGGGCATCAGATCCCATTGCAGATGGTTTTGAGCCACCATATAGTTGCTGGGAATTGAACTCAAGACCTCTGGAAGAGCAGTTAGTGTTCTGAACCACAGAGTCATCTCTCCAGCCTTATTCTATTTCTTTCATGCTCTGGTTTCACTGTAACACAGGTCACCAATTTAATTATGTATTTAGAAATTTTCCTTCTCTTTTAGCAACATAGATGCCTCAAGAGAGAACCTCTAATGTTTTCTTCTCATTCTACAACGCCTAGGACATTCAGTAGCTGTTTATTATAAGACTGACTATGTACTTATTCAATGTCATGAGATTCATTCTGTCTGCACATTTGCCTTTTGCCCTCTTCACCTAAACCACACATTCCCAATCAGCACATACAATTTCCATGGGAAGAGTAGAAGTGTTTACCAAGCAAGTTCCCTGGGATGAATTTTTAGGATGGTTCCAAGTTGTTACTATTAAAAAAATGTGCTTCAATCCATATGTAGTAGGTCACATCTGTAATACCAGCACTGGAAAGGCTGAAGGAACCAAGAAGTCTGAAAGGTCAAGGAGACCCAGGACCTAGAAAGATCCAGATTCGCCTTGCTACATAGACAGACCCTACCCTACAATAGACTAATCTGTCAATAAAACACTCCTGAAGAAAAATCCTTGTGGATTTATCTTGAGTGACATTTGCACCGTCATCTACATAATATCTAAAGGAGAGTATCTAGATGAAAGACTGTACATACTTTTAGTATTGTTTGTTGGTAAATTAAAAATAGTTTGCTACATTATTTCTAAAAAAAAATGAACTTATTTAACTTCCCATAATAACTTATAACTTAGGTTCTCTACAAACCAACCAACATGTTTCACAAACTGTTTTCCTTGTCTGATCGATGAAAAAAGTGATAAAGTGTATTATTAGTATTTTGGTAGCTTTAAAAAATACTTATTTTACTTTATATATGAGTGGTTTACTTGCACACATGTGTGCACCTGTGTGTGTGTGTGTGTGTGTGTGTGTGTGTGTGTGTGTGTGTGTGTGTAGGCACCATGTGGATACCCGGCATACAAGGAGGTCAAAAAAAAAAAGCATCTGCTTGCCTGAAAGTTGAGTTACAGATGGTTGTGATATAACATGTTGGTGTGGGACTGAACCAAAGTCCTCTGCAAGAACAAGTGCCCTGAACCACTGAGCTATCTCTCCAGCCTCAAATGACAGGTTTTTTTAATAACTATGGATGAAGATGAACTAATTTCCCTCACAAGATTCAAAACCATATTTTTCTGCAACACTATCAATTTTTAACTTTGCCCAGTTTTTGCTAGATTTAAGATTTTTATAATCATAATGCATTTGTATGTAGTTTTCCATTTCTCCAAGCCTTTTCATAGCTATTTAGTTTAGTCTTTTAAACTTTATAACAGTATCTATATAGCAAACTATGACCCCAGAGGTCTAGCAGTTCCATTTAACTTGCTTTCCCACTTAGAGCATCTCACACAAACTTTCTGATTACCAACATAGTGCTTGCCCCAGTTTATCTTCAGTCAGGTTGAAACCTTAACTTATTGGGACTCATATGACTCATGTGACTGCAGGTGCCTTCAAAGGCCAGGGCTGCTGGATCCCTCTGCAGCTGGAATTAAAGGTGATTGTGAGTAGCTCGGCAGGGAGCCAAACTCCAGTCCTCTGCTAGAGCAGTGCACACTTTTCCACACTCCTTACCAGTGAGGGTCTCTCTGACACTGAAAGTAAGCAATTTCTGGTAAGCATTCCATATTTATATCCTTCTGTATATAACATATATACTAGGTTGGTGAAAAGAGTTTTAGGTTATGGAATAAACATCTTTAATGAAGACCTAATGTACTGACCACTGAAAGAAAACTACTCCATCACTTCCAATTCTAAGAACTTCCCATAAGACTTGACTTTGTGTCCGAGATGTGCTTATAGACTTTTGTATCTACCAAGTCTAGAGTATAAGAAGAAGTTGACAATTTTTACTAATACAAATGGAACTTGGTCAAGACATAGCCTTCACTCTCCCTTGTTCTGACTCCAAAATGTCTGCGACAGGCAGCGCATTTTTCCTAGACCAGAGCAAGTAACCTCTAACAATGAGTGTTTGTCTGTCCCCTAACTGATTTCCCTAGGTGGGTGGAGGAAATTTTAAAAATCCTCCTAGTATAAGGATTCATTCTTTGGCTCCAAAGCAACATGTGTGTCTAGAAAGAAGCTCGGCCCTTCTCTGATCCATATCCCATCTGAAATAGAGACTCAGTGGATGTTTGTCCACGAATAAGGTCTACAAAAATGTTTAAACTCCACTAGGAAAAAAAATAAAAGAGCTCAAGTATGTGCATGAGGAAGACAGTCTTTGTGCTTTCATGGGCTGCAGGATGTCCCATTATTGACCAATCATTAACCTGAGAGGGTTAAGCTTAGCAGTGTAAGGAGAGCCAGAACAATGAGTGCATTGCCCTCACGAATCATACTGAGCTTTGCGTTCATTTTTTATATCCTTCCCAGACAGAGAGTTACTCACGTGCAGACGGAAGGAGCAGGGAGATGTCCCTGCAGTTAGCAAAAGCCAAGGAAAGGGGATGGGGGTGGGGGCTGATTGCCTAAACACCTATAAAACCTGAAGAAATTCTTTTCAAACTTTCTCTTTAAAAAAGAAGAAGAAGAAGAAGAAGAAGAAGAAGAAGAAGAAGAAGAAGAAGAAGAAGAAGAAGAAGAAGAAGAAGAAGAAGAAGAAGAAGAAGAAGAAGAAGAAGAAGAAGAAGAAGAAAATAAGACTTATGAAGAGGCTTAATTTTTTAAGCCGCCAAGAAGAGGCAAACTTTGAACTCTTACATAAATTCCAAGTGATGGTCTTAAATCCCACCCTTCTTCCTACCACCCACAAGAAGATTAAGGACTCTGGGTTTCCTGCTGAAGGAAGTCATTGCTCAACCGCATGGGAATCTATTGGACCCCTTTGTAGCATTAGTGGGGACACGCAGATGTAATTTGTCAAGTATTCCTCCGCTACATGGTACTCAGAACTAGAACTCGAATGGATTCTTTGGGACCCCCTCCTTGCCTTGTTTTTCTTACAAATGGTGATCCGCTCCACCTCAGACAATTATCTGATGCGTACACTAATGTTTTCCTATTAAATCCAAAAGATTCCATTTTAGGCTTTTATGTGAATATTTTCTGAGTTTGACACAGTTGCCAAGCAGTACTTAGCACAATTTAGGCCACAGTTTTAGAGTGAAGAAGAAAGAAAAATGAAACACTAAAATAGACCAATTATAAACAGAATTTAAGGTGGGGGAGAGGACCATTAAAACCTAGCTCTTCCGAATTAGAAGCTGGAGAATTGAAAGTGAAGACCTTAGTAGCTGGTCCAGTCTAATCACCAGACCCACCGCAGCGCTCCCCGCCCCGCACCCCCACACGTACCCCCCCACCCCCCTGCCGTCGCCAACCCAGGTCTTTTATCAGCCATTTGGTCAACTTGTGCTAGACACCTATTTATTCCTTGTCCTGTCCTGCCCACTCCTTGGCTGATACTCAATTGCAGCAGCATTAATTTTGTCGCTGGCTAAAAGTGGTCTTTAGGAATGTACATGTATTTCAAAACGAATGCATGGAGCAATCGCAAATTTGTCTCATTTTTGTGCCAAAAGTTGACTTAGAATAAATCTTCACTTCTCCTCCTTTTAAAGCAAAAAAAAAAAAATGTACTTGCATATCACTCCCAAAAAAAGCAAGAGACAAAAAAAAAAAAGAGTATTTTAACGGTTTTTAACATGAGCCTTGGTGCCATGTGAATAGCAATTGGGTCCTCTCCAGCTTCAGCTAGCCTTTGGAGCTCTAGGAGGCGCGCCAGCCGGGGTCCCACCCGGGTCCAGCCCAGCCCCGCCCCAGTTGGCCGCAGCCGCTGGAGACCTAGGCTAAGCGGCTCGCCCGCCCGAGCAGCTGTGCAGCTGTCTGGGAGCCCAGGAAGTCACACCCGTCTCGCGCCCAGAGCCGAAGCTCCAGCCCACGTGGCGATGGCGAACCCCAGTCGCTGAAGGGAGTGCCTAGCCTGATCCCTCCTCCAAATCAGGGTAAGCTTGGGGGTGGGGGGGTGGCTAGCCCAGCTCCGGTAGGGGGGGCCGGACCACCTTTGCTTCTGTAGTTCCTTCCCAGGCCAGCACCGGGCAAGGATGCGCTCGCTATCGTTTTCAGCTTAACAGACACGAAAGTGAGACCAAAATTTTGAAACCAGTTCTTCCGGCTCCTGGCTATTGCATCCATCTGTTTCCTTTTCTTTCCTTTCTTTGTCCGCCTACCCTCCTTTGTCCCATTTTTCCCCAGTGGAAAAACTCCTTTCCTCTGCCTTTAGGCGCCCGCCTTCTCCCCACTTTCCACGTGCAATGCTTGTCCTGGTGTTGAGGAAGTTAAGTTCTGGATGAGGAATGGGGGGTTCTTTTGCAATCGCCTGGAACAGAGCCCTAACATTGTGTTCGAGGACCCTAGCTAAATTTGCCAAAGCAAGTCCCTTTATTACTTTTCTTAAAGATGAGCAAATTGCACGTCAGGAAATCACAGACCTGACGGACTCTGTCGCCCGCGCTGTTAGTCCACCCAGCAGCAGGCGCCTTCTAGAGCGCCGCGGGAAGCCAGGCGGATGGCAAAAAAGGAGCCCGTGTTTTGGGGACGGCTAAATTCCCTTCTTTTTGTCTCCTCCAAACCCCAAGATTCACTTCCCAGATTCTGAAGTGGAAAACTATTAAAAGAGAGCTCCGCTTTCCTCTCTTTGAAGCAAAGGATATGAAAGTGGTTTTCTGGCCCGGTTTTCCGCTTGTGCTGAATTTCTCCATCAGGGGGCGCCCACACCTACTACAAAACTCCGTATTCCTAGACATCTGGGTTCTGCTAGTCCGAAACACCCAACTGCAAGCTGATCTTAAGGAGCGCACCGCCCCCCACCCCTTGCTCCTCCCTCTGGGCCTGCCTCCTTGGACAGAGGAGGAAGGGATTTCACACTAGCCATTCATTTGTCAGCCGTGGGGGAGGGGACGCAAAAGCGGAGAGGAGGTAGAAAGGGGCGAGAGAAGACAGAGAAGATGGAGCCAGAGAAAGAGACACAAAGATGAGGGGACACGGAGAGCGAGTCTCCACTGCGGGCGTACTTGCGGCGGTACAGCCCTACAGCCTCGGGGGACATTTCTTCCCCTTGCCTCCGGATCCCGAGAACGCGCAGGACATGCGGAGGCGAACGTAGTTGGATCCGAGAGCAAATAGTTTGGGCTATGACATGATTTTCTTTCCACTATTTCTTCTGTCTAACCCCCTGAGCGGTCCACGCCCATTGACACCGAGAACAAACCGAGACAACCGGGATGTCCCGGGTCTGCGGGCATTAGAGAAGTCTCTGCAGTGCCCACGCCTACTCGTGGCACTAGGACTCTCTCAGCCAGGGTGTCCCCGGGGAAACCCGGCACGCACTCTCCGCTAGTGGGTAAAGTTGCTCAACTCAAGTGGAGAAATGGGAGCGGGAGAAGATACAGAAGGGAACTGGGGACGGCTGTAATCCAGGCGAGAAGACTAGACCAATTGGTCCCCAACTCGGGTCTCCACGCCACCTTTGTCTGGAGAGTCTCTGGGTCCCGGTTTGCTGGTAAAGATGGGGGGACAAGTCCTCATTTCGCTTTCCAGGGCGAGGGGGAAAATACTGCACACCCCTCTGGTTCGGGGAAAGCTTTCCCGCCCAGGAGCCTCCCAGACCTCTACGGTGTTCCAACAACCCCACCCCCATCCATTGCGCCTTCCCTGCTGGCTCGGGCGCACCACGCGCAGGACAAAAGAACACAGGGGCAACGTGAGAGAGCTTTGACAGCCCCCAAGTCATCAAAGAAACGCAGCCCCAGGACCCTGCCCAACCCCTGCCAGATAGCCCTCCACATTGCCTGAGGGGTGGGGTGTGGGGAGGAAGGGTCTTGTCCGCGCAGGTCCCGGGCAGCTAAAGTACCCCGCTACCTTGTCAAGAGCTGCCCAGGGGTGGCTTTCCAGGAACCAGAGATACTGACCACACACCAGGAGCCAGGAAACCAGGTGGTCTGCCCTAAGGTGGTTTCAGGGGCTTGTATTTGGACAAGTTTGGGAGTCTCCATTCAAACTTTTGCCTCGACCAGTTTAAAGACAACAAAAATCAAGGTGTGAGGAGTCCCTCCCATTCTTCAAACTCAAGATAGGAGGACTTTTCTAGGATTTCTCTACAAAACTCCTTCCCCCCTATTCCGTTCGTTCTTTTCCTCTACCCCACCCCGGACTTCTTTTGTCTAGAGCTTTTTCAGCACCAGGGTCTATCTGAATTCCTCTCTTTAACAAGCCTCTTTCAAAGTTACCTTCACGTTTCAAAGTGCGCACATTTTCTTAACTTCTCCTTATGGCTAGTCCTCTTGGCTTTAATTAAAGCCCTCTTCCGATTGTAATGTACGTCTTTTCCCCCCACTAAGCTGGGCGGTTTTCGTTTCCCAACAAGTTTTCCTCCCTTTCTTTTAAATGGGGGAACAAAAGAAACGTGATTACCTTGAAAGGCGGCTTACTGCAGTTTGGGGGGGGAGATTCACTGCTGAGCTGTGAGAATGGGCTCCGCGTTGCCCCGGCAGATCACATAGGAAGAGCGGTGGCCTGGGGAAGGATGCGGCGAGTGCGGGACAGAGCTGGAGAGGAGGGAGGATGCGCAGCTCGCGGCTGATCCCTGTTCCAGCGCCTGTCCTCAGCACCTAATGCTCGCAGCTGCTGCGCCCGCGCGCCTTGAGTTCTTCACCCAGAAAGGCTCGGGGCAGCTCGCCTGCAAGTTCAAATGCGGGTTGTGACACCCACCGTCATTATATCACTGTACCGTCAGAGCTGAGGAGGAGACTCAGCAAGAAGGAGGAGGGAGAGGAGGAGGGTTCATTCACAGGCTCCTGAAGCGCTCCGCAGCTCCAGCCACTCCAAAGAGCCCTGGCTTGGAAACAGGCGGAGGGGCGGAAAGGAGCTCCCAGAGCCTGCGGTAGGGACCGCCTGCCTCCCTCGCCAGGCACTCCCACCTCTCAGCTTTTCTTCCTGATGAGAAGTACCAATCGGCTGGGGGGAAATCCGTGCTCCTCATTCGGCGACTCGGTACCACCTCGCTGTGCAGTCTCAAACAACTGCCTTCCCACCCTTCCCCACCCGACCCCCCTCTTCCCCGCCCTGCGCTGCTACTTCTGAATTAGGGGGAGGGAGTCCCCAGCCTCTGGTGCGGCCCGCAAGCACGGAGCAATTAAGTATGGTCAGTTCTTAGTAGCGGACCGGACTATATAAAATCAGCCAAGAACTTGCATATAATGTGTTTTTGTGACCACGGAGCTTGCTCATCCCAGCAGAAGAGGTGTCAGGATCAACGCTGCTGCCAACCTGAAAGAGATACTGAGAAAGTGAGATCCGAGCCCCAGGGAGACGCAAAAGCAGTTTGTGGCTGCTCTCCCTAGGAAACTGCCCAATGGGGAGCCCACGGCATCAGGCCCTACACAAAGACCCTGGCAATAAAGGACTGGACAGGAAATCCCCCCAGGCAACCCCTTGTCCCATTCAAAGAGAATCCTTTCTCTGACACAAATCCGCATCTTTCCTTAAATGTACTTCGCTTCCTTCCTTCTTCCACCCCTCTGTCACAGGATCTCTTGGAGAATTTTCTGCCTAATTCAGATTTCTTAGACTTATCAATGTTTCCATTTTGTCAGTAAACCGAATCTTTCATGTTCGCATTTTTTTTTTTCCTACTCAGGCTTGTCCATAGATGTAAACAACATCAATATAGAGAAGCATACCCTTCACTGAATCACAAAAGACTCCATTAGGGCCTTAAAGAGCAAAGGGTCAAACAGTTAATACAAAGGATTTCTGCCCCTCAGAAAAGGGTGACTTTGAATTTTCTGTTACTTTGAAGTCTAGTATGATTTTATGCAGAGAGGACAAAGTAAGTTCGAAAGACATGTCGAAGTAACTCTCCGGGTACTGAAACAATTACAAACTTCTCCTCCTACACCAATATGGAAATATCCTTGTAATTATTGGCTCTGGATGTTTTGCTTAGAAAATTACATCAAGCACAGGGCTTGAGAAACGGTAGTGATTAACGCAGAAAGTTTGTCTTTACTCTGGATTTCTTTAATTAGATTGGCTACAACCACAGTTGTAAACTCATAACCTAGACTCCTCAGCATGTGGATTTTTTCCCCAAAGGTTTATAGATCCAATATAATGATAGATCTTAAGTGACAAACTTGTGGTAGATTTGTCAATACAATTTCGTATCGGATGTGTATTTCATGTACCCTTTAAGGCAGCACTCACAGGAATGAGTGACATAACTATGCTATGGGCCATTTAGAAATCAGTTTGGCTTAACCTTTATGCAATGATTATGCTACCATTACTAAAATTGAAATCTCATCCCACTTATTGTTTAGAGTGGAAGCCACATCTTGACAACAGACTTCAGCCCCTGCATTTAACACACCAGCACAACCAGGTACCAAAAGTGACTCACCCAAGCTTACACAGACCAGAGATGCTTATCAGAACACAACTCTTGAACTAGCAGGCATCCATTCAGAAAGAAGAAAAGTAAAATATAATGAATTTCCACTGGAATTTATAGGTCAGGCATTGGGGTGGATAGATTTCTCTCCGAAATGCTTCAAGTTGTTGTTATTATCTAATTCTTAAATTCAAGTGGACCTAGTTTGAGTTTTACAGTTAAGTGGTTTGCCCAAGGCTACGTTGTGACAGATCATTGGCCTAAGAGCTTATCAACTCTGTTACCCTGCTCTCCCTTCAGAATACACATGAATAAACAAGTCTACAAGATGTAGGGCAGAAGCCAGCAACTATTAATAGATTGGTATCTGTTTCCCTGTCATGCTAATGATCAGTATTTACTGCAAATATGTACCCGTGATGGGGCATCATAAAAAGTCATTGCTCGGATTCGTTTTCATTGGATATATATCTTGTCCACTGTGTTTGTTTTACTTTGTCTCCTTTTTTAAACTTTATTTCCTTAGCTGGCTAACAGTCACAGTCCCTCCCTCATGTCATCTATAGACAAGTGGTGTACAGTGAAAAAAAACACTTTTTTAGGCAGGGTCAACTCACTAAGGCATGGACAGCAGTGACGAGCTTTAACTGCAAGCCTTGCCACTTCCTTGACTCCGAAGTTATTATTTAGAAAACTAAATACCTTCTAAAGCTGTCCAATAACACAGTGATACCTAGCTTAATATCTACTTTCTTTCCCCAAGGTTGATCCTCTCCTTTGGCTACCTGAAATAAAGAATTTTCTTTTTCTTTTTAAGTTAAAAAACAAGGTATCTTTAGGATAATCTATAAATACATTGAATTTTGAGTTTTCTGTGTGTTCCTGTCTGTCTTTCTGTCTTCTCTGTTTATCTCTGTCTCTCTTTTTTTTTGGATGTATGCATGTGGCGAATATATGTGTCAGTGTTTTCTCGTATGCATATGTGAAAGTGGAGTCCAAATCCTAACACCTGACATCTCCCTAAGTCATTTCTATATTTTTATTATCATCATCATTGTTACTATTATTATTATCATTGCTATCGTCATTACTGAGATAGAGTCCATTTGCTTCTGTCTCCCAAACACTGTGGTCACAGACATGAGCCACGGTGTCCTGCTTTTTTATGTAGGGCAAGGTATCCAAATTCAGGTCCTTTTGCTTGTGCCCTGATAGCACTTCATCTTTAAGCCATCTCCTCAACCCAGATGTAAGTGTTCTTGAAGACTTTCTTTCTTTTGAGAAAATTAGAAAGCAGCTATTTGAGATTCTCCAATATCTGACAAAATTCCTAGAACTTTTAAAATGGGAAATATTGTTTTATAGCTTTTAATGCTATAATATACTTACACATATATTACGATCAAGTCTAAATCTAGTTAAGATCTCCTTGTGTGAGCACCCTCCTGAGATCATGTCCTCATACAGAGGATGCTGGGTATGTAAATTTCAGAATCTCAGGCAGATGAAGCAAGATATTCATTCAGATTGCTGGCGTCTACATGGAATTAAAAGCCTGAGGCACTATTCGTTTCTGCCTTGCTTTGATCTAGTCTTAAGGAACTTGGCTGAGCTTGGAGACAACCACCCAAGAACTTGAAGCAGAAAAAGATATAGGTGGCAGGTGTCTCCGGGGAACCCCATTATCTTCATCTGCACTCCTTGCCAAGGTCTGTTAGGATCAAATTGCAGTGTCTTCCTGCTGCTGATTGGGTGAAACACTTCTAGACATGGCAATATCTGTTGCTGGGCTCTGGATCAGCCTGTCCTATTCAAACTGAAAAAACAAAGAGTTCATGTTTCTGCACCCTGATCTGCCAATCTTAGGCATCACCAGACAAACCGTGCTGCTTGCATCATTAAAGGAAGCTACAGATGACAAATGCACCCGAGAGAGTGTTTCTTTTTCTTTTCCTTTTTAATTCCAAGGAGAAAGCCAGTTCCTCAAGGTTGTCAGAAATTTAAAAGAGAAATTACTTCAAGGGCAAGCGTTTGGTACTTTTAAGCTGCTTAACAACTTTGGAGGATTGCATTATATTTTATTATCTCTCATCTCTCATCTCTAGTCTCTCTCGAGTGTGCACACACACACACACACACACAC
This sequence comes from Rattus rattus, assembly GCF_011064425.1. Lineage (NCBI taxonomy): Eukaryota > Metazoa > Chordata > Mammalia > Rodentia > Muridae > Rattus > Rattus rattus. The sequence goes on along the minus strand of NC_046156.1, from coordinate 206,526,255 downwards.
AGAGAGAGAGAGAGAGAGAGAGAGAGAGAGAGAGAGAGAGAGAGAGAGAGAGACTTAGCACAAAAAATATACTGAGAAATAACCCTGAGCCTCTGTCTCCTCAAGCTGAAAATGTTTGGGTAAACATTAATTTTTTTCAATAGATAGTTTTGCTCTTAGTCAACCCTCCCCACACCCCTTTAAATAATGCATACTCGTAAGTGTCAAAATAAAACCAGTCACTTTGTATGGTAACTTCTAGAGGTAACTAAACTGTTAAAAAGTTATTTTCTTACTTTCTGTTCGGGGTTGGATCGATTTCTCTAGAACTTAACTGGAAGGCCATCTACATCACAACAGAACTATGCAAGCCAACGCCAAATCCCAACATGGATGGGAGAGGCTGGGCTCAGAGCAGAGATGACTTCATTAGGGAGAAAAGAGACTCTGAGTCTGTCCACACAGCAGCCAAATGGCTCAGCACATCTGCACTCACCCAGGGAGGCTGGCCTGACAAAGCATCAAAACCACTATCCTTGCTACAAAGGAAAAGATCGAGACCTTAAGAATGTGGTTCAAGGAATGAAATCACAACTAGTCTTCCTCCCTTAGTCACTTTCTCAAGCTCTTTTCCTTCATCTCCTATCCTACAAATACAAATATATATATGTATATATATACTTAATTATTACATATATATGTCAGATAAAAATATATATTTTACATTATTATTACATATATATATATGTCAGATTTTGTAGAAGATTGTTTTGATTGAACCAAGAAATGAAGAGCTGCTTTCCAAAGACAAGGAAGTGTTAAAGACCTTAGCATCTATGAGGCTAGTGGAGAGCAATGCAGAAGCTTCCTGAGAGACAAAACTTGGGCAGTTGCTGTTTGCTTTCAGTGACTGTGTCTCCAGTTAAATAACTGGACCACAGAAGGACTCAGAAGCAAGGAGTGTAATGAAAGACCCCATTAGTGTGTCCCTGTAAGTGAATCAGAAGGAAACACAGGGGATATTTGTACATAGGGTGCAGGACATTAGGTGAACACCAGTGTGGGCCTGGGAGCAGGGAAGAGGAAGACAGGTGTCCTATTTTTAATCCATCCGTCAGCAGGATTGTAGCACTAGTTAAATGTCATGGACTTCAGGTTCTTGTCCCAAAATATGAGCAGCCACATTTTTAACACAAGAATAAATAAATGGAAGTCCAATATTTGTTAGATTAATTCGAGCAAACAGCAGTTGTAAGGCTCAGCAAACACTTGTCGTGGGTCGTTCAAAGCATTCTTTCATTTGTTCAGTTCAACAAATTACTTACTGCGTTTTATAACAGTTTTGTAATAGAAAAGACAGTTTTCTTATTTCTATTACTCAGATAAGACAGAGGCTTAAAAAAAAATAATGAAAAGCACTTCGTTGACTACAAAAGTGTTAGAGAACAGCAGCTGGACCCAACTGTGTCCTTTACCAGAAACGGTCTTCCCTGAACCTGTTCTGATGACATGTAACAGGGATTGACTTCTCTGCACACTGGAGAAATCATGCTTCTTATGTCTGTACAATGGAAATGGTAAAATGACACAGCTTCAAGGTTCGTTTGGACTTCTGGATGTGTCCCGTAGCTGATATATGGAAGACTTGTCCCACAGGAAAAAGGATAGAGTGAAGAGAAAGCATCAAATGTCATGCTAACAGGAAAAGAAAAGCAGAGAGGGCAAGCACACTGAGGGTCTCTGCATTGCTAGCCCCAAGGCAGGAATTAACAGCAAGAAAAATAGAGCATGCTGCTAAAAGTGTTCCTGGAAATTCAAAGGGTGTGATCTTTTAAAAATCCATTTCTATCCAAACGGTGGTAGGGTACACCTTTAATCCCAGTACTCAGGAGGCAGAGGCAGATGGATCTTTGAGTTTGAGGCCAGCCTGAACTTCAGAGTGAGTTTCAGGACAGCCAGGGCTACACAGAGAAACCCTCTCTCAAAAACTGTACCCCTTCCTCAAAAACTCCATTTTAAAAGTTTCTTCCAAAACAAAACGAAATAAAATCCAATAGATAACAGGCAATGACACTTCCCATTCCCCCATCTCCACAAATATTTTGGGATCCTTTCTTTTCTTGATTCTTTGGTGCCTGCAAAAGATGTAGATGGTTCTCTACATCATCTGACAAAACGCCTGTCTGCCTCTGGATTCCCACAGCAGAAAGTCTGCAGATGAGGAGGTGAGGTCTCCAAACACTGATAAGGAAAGAACGGAGGCAGGGAAGGGAGGAAAGACGGGGCATTTGAAGCAGTTTTTACTACACGCAGCATGCATTTATCCCCTAGGGGATGGATGATGACTCAGAGATGTTGTCTCCAAGGGGTTGGGGGAGAAGAGATGTGGAAAGCATCTGGGTACTTGGTTAAAAGCTTCTCCTAGGAGTGTTAATCCTGTAGGCCAGCCATGTGGGAAGGCTGTCTGGGCTGTAGTTTTATTTCCACAGGGAAAAGGGTTAGGCAGTGCTCTAGGCTAAAAGATATTGAGCTGCGGTGGAGAGCTGAGCTGATGTGCCCAGAAATGACAAGGGTGAAGGTCTGCGAGGAGTGTGAATTACATTTGCTGGAATTCCCAATCTTTCATCACTACCCAGGTTGAGAAGGTTGCAAAACTAGCAACGGTGAGTTTTTTACTCAGTCAAAATGGCTTTTAATGGGAAGACCTGGGACAGATAAAGAAGGAGAGTCCTTCCATAGGCTGCTTCCTCATAGCCACAGTCAGCTTCCCCCTTCCTCCAGGACTTTCCCTCCGTCTGTCATTCTCACACCCCATCACATTCTTAGCAAACACTTCTCACTCAGTCTCTACAAATCTCTCCATCCCCTACCAAGACGTTCTCCAATCAGCAGCCGCATCAGAGCTAACCTGGGAAAGATGGGTGAATATTAAGTTAACAGACCCAGCAGTAAGAAGGATTATAAATTCACATAAGCAGTCCTTTTCTCCCATTTTACATCCTGATCGCTATCCCCACTTCCTGTCCTCTCCTCTCCCCTTCTCCTCTGAGAGAGTGGAGGTATTTATCCCTCTAACCCTGGCCCACCAAGTTTCTGCACTTCTCCCACCGAGACCAGACAAGATAGCCAAGTTAGGGGAATGGATTCCAGGCAACAGCTTTGGGGATAGCCCCAGCTCTCATTGCTCGGGACTTACACGAAGACGGAGCTGAACATCTGCTACATATGTGCTGGGAGGCCTAGGTCCAGTCCATGTATGTGCTTTGGTTGGTGGTTCAGTCTCTGGGAATCCCCAAGGGTCCAGGTTAGTTGACTCTGCTGGTCTTCCTGTTGAGTTCGTATCCCCTTCAATCCCTGCAATCCTTCTCCCCAAATCTTCCATAAGAGTCTCTACCCTCTATCCAATATTTGGTGGTGGGTTTCTGCATCTGTCTGAGTCAGCTGCTGGGCGGAGCCTCTCAGAGGACAGCCATGGTAGACTCCTGTCTGCAATGGTAACAGAATATCTTTAATAGTGTCAAGGATGGGTACTTGCCCGTGGGTCTCTGGTTGGGCCTGTTATTGCTTGACCATTCCCCAAGTCTTAGGCAGGGTCTTTTTATACTGTGATGTCCAATTGTAGACACACTTCCTACATGTAGCTCCCTGATGCAGTGGATGTGTATTCTGTCTCTGACATGCCTCTCTCCTCTGCTCCTATTTTATCCACGTTTACTTTTCTCACCACAACAGTGCATCGGATACAAACAGCAGCGAAAAGCTAACTTAGGATCACAGTTGCTGAGGGGTCAGTCCATGGTTGTTCAGACCCATTCAATTGGACAGGACATCACGGCTTCGGAAGTGAGTGGTGAAGGCTAGACGCCACCTCTTTTGGTTAGTTTGAAGCAGAACAAGAAAATGCCAATGGAGGTTGGCTTTCTCCCAGTTCCCTCGTATTTAATCAGAACCTCAACATGTAGGATGGTGCCATATTATGTTCAAGGTGAGTTTGTCCCCTTTCCCCATCAGCTAATAGTCTCTGGATATTCCCTATAGACTAACCTAGGAAGCACTTCTATATTTGCTCTTTTCTTGTGCGTGCGTGCGTGCGTGCGTGCGTGCGTGAAGAAAAGCTACACCAATTGAAGGTGCTCTATGCCCTGCGGTATTTGTTAGATAACAGCAGTGAGGATAGGAATAACTCATATTCTCTACCTTGGGAAGGGATACAAACTCCACTTCCTAGCTGAGGCCACAAGGTTAACGTAAAAGAGGAAAGAAGGTAGAGAAGGCAAACAGAGAACCATGAGGAGTGTGTTAAACTAGAGAGCGCATTGCCTTGTACAAGCTGGCTGTAATAGGAGCATTTCCTGTAGGACATTAAGATCTTAAAACATTAAGCAAGTCAAAGAAAATGCACTTTAAGATGACACCTACCTAAGAGACTCCAGAACACAACCCCAAGTTTAAATGACCCAGGGACAGAGAACAGGAGGAGAAAGAGCAGGGAGTCATTTTACCCCGCCCCCCCCATTGATTCTCTCCTTTTATCAGTTCCTATCTTCTTTCCCTATCAGTAAACATCTTTATCTCCAAGGGAGAGTATGTTCCACAGAGGTTTGGAAAGGAGCAGAAGCAGAGAGAGAGAGAGAGAGAGAGAGAGAGAGAGAGAGAGAGAGAGAGAGAGAGAGAGAGAGAGGGGAGGGAGGGGGGAGGGAGAGGGACAGGGAGAGGGAGAGGAAGAGGGAGAGAGAGAAGTTCAAGGTAGGGAAGATGCTAATGCACGATCATTTCTGATGAGGCAGGAAAGGAGAGGTGCCCCAGCCCTGTCCTGGCTCTGCTCTTCAGGTCATGTGACCTCAGTATCTGCTACCAGCTTGAGCTCTGAAAAAAAAATAAAAGAAAGCCCTCGCAGTGAGGAGGTCAGCTTTGTAGCAGTCAAGTAGCATTCACAGTTCATTTCTCTAAGGGAGTCTTCAGGAATAACTCTGCACTTCTTGTGTACAGTCTTAAGCAATAGACTATGGAGGATTTTATTTCCTGGAGACTATATTCCCAGAACTAAAACAAAACAAAAACAAAACAAAACACAAACAAATAAAAAACCAGTTTCATGGTCATAAATAGAGAATGGCACATTAGGATGTAAAATAGAAAGAAAACCTAGATACACTCTCTAGTAAAAATATAATTATATTTTTATAAGGAACAAAGAAGTAGGAAAACAGATTTTTAAGGAAGGTATGAACCTGAGGAATACTCCGAGAGTTACCTATAATTAGACACTCTTTCTTGAAATACCCAGAAACATCTCATCAAGACTGAAAGTATTCGTGTCAAATGCACTCGCTGAGAGAGGACAGTGTTAACCTGGAGACAGATGAAGCAGTGGGGTGGATGTGAGAAAGGAAACCGATGGTTATAAATTCTCGTTCCTTATCTGACCAACACCATCCAATGGATCCAGAAATGACTTTTGTTCCAGTCACTAGACATCTGTCTGATAGAACTGCTCGGATGTTCCCTCCTCAGGAAGAGATTAGGCATCCTTAATCTTTGATAGATCCCAAAACTCTTTGTTTACTTTTTAACTAACAAATTCTGTCCTTCAGTAGTTTAAAAGGACAACCTCATGCCCCAGTTAAAGGCTTTCTCTTTCTGAAGTTTCCATGTTTGTTGCTCAAGGAACATGGAGATGGAAGGAGGGAAACTGGCTAGCTCTGCTTTCTTCCTCCTCCTCCTCCTCCTCCTCCTCCTCCTCCTCCTCCTCCTCCTCCTCCTCCTCCTCCTCCTCCTCCTCCTCCTCCTCCTCCTCCTCCTCCTCCTCTTCTTCTTCTTCTTCTTCTTCTTCTTCTTCTTCTTCTTCTTCTTCTTCTTCTTCTTCTTCTTCTTCTTCTTCTTCTTCTTCTTCTTCTTCTTCTTCTGCCTTTCCATCTTTCCCACTCTGGAAAGAAGGAGCTGCCACAAGGGTGGGGGATTGTTCTTTGTCCTTAGTTCTTTTTGTCTTCAAGCTATTTGTCTGTCTGTCTCTTTTCCTCTGTATATGTTTACCTGTCTGCCTTTCACTTATTAAAAAGTAATTGGCAAATAAAAACTTTAGATATTCATACAATATGCTGCACTTTGCTATGGCTTATTATATTAGGCTATCCTTACAACCAAACCAGTTAATACACTCATGTGCTTCAGATCTACTCAGCAGATTATCCGTGATCATGAAAATTTGTAGCAACATCATTTATAATAGACAAAACCTGGAAGCAAATCAAAGTCCATCAACTAATGAATGGTTAAAGAAGAAACAATCCATCCAGGCAACAGAGTACTCTTTGGTGTTAAGAGGAAATGATGAACTGCTACAGTCTATGTCATCGATGGACCTTGAAAACACAGTGGAGGAAGGAAAGCACTCCATGTGACCATGCCTTGAATGGTCCTGGTATGAATGACAATTGGCGTGTCAATACAGACAGAAAGTACTCAGCTCAGGCTGGGGAACAAAGGACAGGACAGAGTGATTATTAATGGTCACAAGGACACTCATTTTGTGGTAATGAACAGATTCTGTAGTGTTTTAACAGTGATGGATGCTTAGCTCTGTTAATTTACTAAAACTCATTTAATTGTATCATTTAAATGACAAATTGTCTGGTATATAAATTACATTGCTTAATGGTATTACCAAAAAAACTGAATGTATACTTTTGAGAAATGACCTTGGACACCTCTTTAAATTGAAGATAACAACCTCTTCTCCAGACCCAGTAAATTAGAATTTCTACGAATAAAGTATACTGTCTTTAACATGCAGGAATTCATAGAAATCATTTTTTGCATGTGTTGTATGTATGTGTACATTTTTGCATGCATGTCTGTGCATGTGTGGTAGCGTGTGTGTGTGTGTGTGTGTGTGTGTGTGTGTGTGTCTGTATTTGTATGCATAGGTGTGCTTATACATAGAAAGGTCAGTGGTTCCTATCAGTTTCTTCTCCCATCACTCTTCGTCTTATGTTTTGAGGTGAGGTCTCCCAATTAAAGGCAAATTAGCTAATTCAGCTAGACTGTCTACCTGCCCCAGGGATCCTCTGACCAGACTCCGAGCATTGGGATAACATGTTTTCCACTATACTGGCCGGGCATTTTCTAAGCACTGGGGAATCCAAATCCCAGTCCTCTTCGGACACAGCATGTACTTTCTTTACTCACTGAGCGATCTCTTCGCGCCCAGGAGTCATGCTTACATGTATTAGAGTTGCTGACCACCAACATGTGGATCCAACAAGAGCGTTACACTGAGAATCTACTGTAGCTTCTGCCACAGTTCTTCCCAGTTACAAGTACGGCTTCTGAAATACAGCACTAAGAAATGGTTTAAATGGAAATGAATTCTTTTTGTGGTATCACTAAGGGTAGCTAGGTGCATGACTCTTTCAGTGTTCACATGGTTATGTTCAATGTTCTATGTGGCTTAACTAAAGTATTCAGGAGGCTAGGTGTATTCAGCATGTTTTCTGCTTAATACCTTTGACTTAGCCTTGAGTTTGCCAGGGTACAATCCTGTATAAGGTTAAGAACATCTATCTCTATGGAAGTGCTGCTTCTCACCCTGGCAGAGATGGCTAGTCATTCCTTTCCAAATAGGCCGTTCCCCTTTTATACCACACTGGGATAATAGTTCCTAGAAAAGACATTCTCCAGGATTCTTAGAACCAGACAGGACAAGAGCGCTAAATTCTGATCAATGTGACAGAAACGAGGGAAGCAATGTCTGTGATATGTTCTGGAAGCATAGCAGCATGACCTCCTCTCTCCTTCATCCCGTCTGCTGCTTTTGATTCATTGATGTGGATTGAGTTTTCTTTCTGAGGTCCTCTTTGGGATGGCAGAAAAGAAAGAAGAATCCAGGGTCCCTGGTGCTGTGAGTCACCCATGCCTATATTTAATCTATTCACATGCAATTATTTAAATCACACCACAAGAGAAATAAATTCTCAAGGGGTCCAACACTCTGGGTTGCACTGGTTGAATCTAGATTCTAATGGATGGGCTTAGCTACCAGTACAGCTGTCTGGTCTAGGCAACTCTTAGACTGCTCATGTTGTAACTTCTGTATGTACATGGCCTCACAGAATCCTGTCCATTTTTCAGAACAGGATACCTCTAAGAGATTAGACCACACACTCAGGAGACACTTGGTTAATCTCAGAGAATTAAAATATGTTTCTTTTGTTATAAAATGAGATACAATAATGTCTTAGCACTCTTAAGGAAAAGATAAAAAATACCACAAGTACTAAAATCAGTATTTAGCAGAAATGTAAACAAAGACAAGCGTGAAAACAGTCTTTGTTTGGGAAGGATTTTAGCGTTCTCAGAGACCAGGACAGAAAGCTGTGCAGAGGATCAGTCACCAGTTCTACATGCAGAGATCCATCACTGGCATCCATTATGAAGGCATGTGAACATGCATCCACATTTCACATGCATGGGCCAGCACAGCGACTGGGCTTACTAAGATCAGTTTCTAACCATAATCACTTGACTTGTGGTTTGAGGATAGAAATATGTACCCCATAACTCTATTAGGGATCTAACTTTTACAAAAAAGAGTGAAGACTTTAAATATTTGATATTTGGCTATCCACTAATTTTGAAGGGTCTAATTTTATTTTCTACAAAATGTGCTTTAATTGGTAGATATATCCAGTGAACATCAAAGTAATTTTCAGGTTGAGAAAACAAGTTGAACACATGTACTTTTTTAACCAGTGAAGTATTCCTATCTCTTTGCTATCCTATTAAAATGTCAAATTTTATGCTTATAGGAAGTGTAACAATGCCCTGAACTTCAGTGCCAGTCCCTTTAGCACAGGAGTTTAATACTAAAAATCACAGAGTCGGGTTTTAGCCTCCACAGACCCTAAGAAATACTTTTCTAAAAATACCCTGGGTTCATGGTTTAAGTGAAAACATTTTCTCTTACTTTGAAAAGTCAAATAATTTTCCATTTGGGAAAAGATATTCCACAGGAATTGTAATGGTCTCAAAAGCAAGATGTTTTTTAACCCATTCTATTTCCGCACACAGAAATAATGACTATACTGCTACAGACAAGGCTCTCTGTTACTATATCATATGTTGGATTACTGCTGATAGCAAGTACTTATCATGCTTGAAGTAGCTACGCACTGCTGAGTGCAAGCTGTCTCCTGTGCTTCCAGGAGCTGGTAAACTGAGTGTTTGGGTACAGGCCCCTGGACATGTCAAGCTTATTGCTGGGGGTAGTGTGTAGAAATAACTGTCAACCACAGTGAAGCACTGATTTGACAACAGCTATAACCTAAAATGCTGAAATGCTCTTTTGCCAGTACTAGTTCTTTTAATTAAATAGGGAAACTCTCATTAGAGTTTTAAAAGGAAGTTCTAATTGGATAAAGTAAACATCCAAGGCTGACATTGATTTCTTGCTTCTGCTTGATTCTATCCACTCATAACATTATCTTCTTCTTATCAAAACCAAAATATTTTGTTTCCAGGGTCATGCTTATCCAAAAAGTTACAAAAGACACTACCATCATTCACTTTCCAAACACGATTATGATGGCAACGAAAACAATAATAATACAAACATATGACTAACAGGTCTGGATTGCTGAACACTTAACACAGACCAAGCATAATCTTCATGGTGGTATTGAAATAGTAGGGGATATCATTGTCCTAGTTTTATGGGAGATTAATTGAGAGAATAAAGAAATTACCTCTACTTTTTGAGTTTGAACTGACCCACACAACTACTTTATGTGTCTTGTGTGTTTATTTGTATTCGTTTGTTTTAAGAGGAGTTAAGAGAAGGCGTTTAGGGGTTGGGAGAGCAGAAATGAGATTATACCATGATCTACTGAAAACAGGGATGTTCTCTGGGACAAAGTGCATCTTTTACAAAGGAAAGGTCACAAGTGAGTCTTCAGAGTGAGCGAAATGCAAAAGCTATTGCTATTTTCCTGGGGTGTCACGTCCTCAGCATTTCTTCTCCGGAGTGAAGCAGAACAGACTAGACAGCTCTGCTCTATTCCTCTTAACAAGTGGGGTGGGGGAGCAGTTGGTGGCCTAACTACTTATCACTTTCAAGTGGTCACAGCTTGGTTGAGTGCCCTGTAAATCCTTCCATCCCGGACACTGCGATAAACACTGTTCTGGGAAACTTTTATTTTGATTTTGATAATTTAGTTCCTATGCCATTCATGTATATATAAAATGTAAAGCTACAAAAAAATAAATTGCCTGTTGTCTTGTTCCATTACTCTTACTCAATCAAATACTGCTTTTGATACCCCGCCCCTCTCCGTTATGTTTCAAAGTATTACAGCGTGATAGCTCCAGCCTTGGTATCAGTCCCCAAAGATAGAAATGTTCTTGAAGTAAGCACAGTAGGACTTTGTGTAAGAACTTTGCCTATGTTCTCAGACTCTTATCAGGGCTGGAGGTAGTCATAATAAATACACAGTGTAACTTCAAAATCTTCAGGAAATTCTGGCCTCCAGAGCCAAAGCCAAATGAAAACAGTCTGTGGGAGTTTCTCCAAAGTTAATGCCATCTTTATAAATTGGAACAATGATCTATAAAGGTAAAACCAAGGAACGATTAAGAGGATGGCTGAAAAGATTGTGAATATAGGGATAAATATTAGAGGCTTACATATCCTTGCAAGACATTGACTCAGTAAGAAGAAGACTCCTTAAGGGAAATCGGAGGTCAAGACTTGATATTTGAAGTTCCTCACATTTTTAAAGAATTGGAGAACATGCACACACACACACACACACACACACACACACACACACACACACACACACACACACACACACACACAGAGAAGAGAGAGAGAGAGAGAGAGAGAGAGAGGCAGAGACAGAGACAGAGAGACAGAGAGAGACAGAGAGACAGAGAGAATCCTTACCAAGCATGCTTCTGAGCCTCCGTTCTTTATTAAAGGAACTTCATGGTACTCTTTGGTATGTAAACTTTCTTGCCAGTGAAAGTCTAGTCTTGATTCTGTTGTTGTTGTTGTTGTTATTGTTGTTTTTCAAGACAGGGTTTTTCTGTGTAGCTCTGCCTGTCCTGGAATTCACTCTATAGACCAAGCTGGCCTCAAACTCACAGAGATCCTCCTGCCTCTCTCTCCCAAGTATGGGGATTAAAGGCCTGCACCACGAATGCCCAGCTCAGGACTGACCTTTCATTGGTACAGCACCCAAAGATGCCAAGCCCATCCTGGGTCGCACATCACGACTTCGAGTGACCATGCTTTTGTTACCTGAGGCCACAGAGGATTTTTCTGTTTGAAACATAGATTTTTTTTTTACGTTTAAACTTACAGAAATGACATTATCCTAATGAATAGTTTTCATATTACAGAAATTTCCAACTCAATTATGTGATGATTCCCTTTTTCGCTTTTACAAGTTGACCTGAACATTGGGGTGATTTTTATGCTTGAGGTCACGCTGCTGCTCTGGCACCTTCTGTTGGCTTTGGTAGACCTGGTCTCTCTGGCCTGTGATCTCTCCTTCCCAATTCTGTCTCCGACAAGAAGGTGCTTCCCTTGCCTCCTTGCGTGGCAGGCTACAACCTACAGATTATGTGGAACTCTTAAAGCAAGCACCACAGCGCTAAGTTGTCATCTGGGGGGTTATGGGTAGGCTTTTCTACCTGAATACTGAACTTCTGGAGTGATGTTTGATGCCCAGGTCATCTAAAAATGTCCCCATGAAGTGACTGATGAGGAAACACACACCTGGGTTTCTCTGTCAGAGACACTTCCCATCTTTAAAAGAACCTATTTCACTTTTATTTTTTTGTAATTGAAAATTATTCCTGGATTTTTTCAATTAGCCATCTGGGTTTAAACTCCAATTTCACCATCTTCCTAGGTGAGTATACTTTAAATAGTTACTTAATTCACTTTCCTCCTAATAGACTGGATCTCCTAGTCTGTGACCCAGAGATTGCCTTGATATATACCACAGAGAGTTCCTGAAGACTGAACAAAATTTTTATTCACTTTACATCCCAAAAGAAACTCCCCTCCATCCTTTCTTCCCATTCTCACCCTTACAAATCCCTCCCTCCTTTACTCCATCTCCTTCTCTGAGGAAGGGAAGTTTCCACTTGGGTACCACCCCATCCTGGTACATCTAGTCTCAACAGAACTAGGCACATCCTCTCCCACGGAGGCCCAACCAGCTAGTCCAGGTAGTCCTCACTGCAATTCTTAGGGGACCCACATGAAGACTAACCTAACACCCTGGCATTCCCCTACATTGAGGAAAGGAGCCTTCACAGGACCAAAGGCTTCTCCTCCTATTGATGCCAAACAATGCCATCCTCTGCTACATATGCGGCTGGAGCCATGGGTTGATGGTTTAATCCCTGGGAGCTGTAGGGAGTCTGGTTGGTTGATATTGTTGTTCTTTCTATAGGGTTGCAAAACTTTTCAGCTCCTTCAGTTCTTTCTCTAACTTCTATATTGGGGTCCCCATGGGGTCTGATGGTTAACTGCAAGCATCCTCATCTGTATCAGTAAGGCTCTGGCAGAGTCTCAGGAGACATCCATATCAGGATCTTGTCAGCAAGCACTTCTTAGCATCAGCAATAGTGACTGGGTTTGGGGGCTGCATATGGAATGGATCCCCAGGTGGGGCTGAGAAGCACATAAAGAAATGTTCAGCATTCTTAGTCATCAAGGAAATGCAAATCAAAACAACCCTGAGATTCCACCTCATACCAGTCAGAATGGCTAAGATAAAAAAAAACTCAGGTGACAACAGATGCTTGTGAGGATGTGGAGAAAGAGGAACACTCCTCCATTGTTGGTGGGATTGCAAGCTGCTACAACCACTCTGGAAGTCTGTTTGGCAGTTCCACAGAAAATTGGGCATAGTTCTACCTGAGGACCCAGCTGTACCACTCCTGGGCATACACACTAAAGATGTTTCAACATATAACAAGGACACATGCTCCACTATATTCATAGCAGCCTTATTTACAATAGCCAGAAACTGGAAATAACCCAGACGTCCTTCAACAGAGGAATGGATACAGAAAATGTGGTACATTTACACAATGGAGTACTACATAGCTATCAAAAACAATGACTTTATGAAATTCATAGGCAAATGGAGGGAACTGGAAAATATCATCCTGTGTGAGGTAACCCAATTACAGAAAAACACACATGGTATGCACTCACTGATAAGTGGCTATTAGCTCAAATGCTTGAATTACCCTAGATGCACAGAACACATGAAACTCAAGACGGATGATCAAAATGCGAATGCTTCACTCCTTCTTTAAAAGGGGAACAAGAATACCCTTGGCAGGGAATAGAGAAGCAAAGATTAAAACAGACACAGAAGGAACACCCATTCAGAGCCTGCCCCACATGTGGCCCATACATATACAGCCACCAAACTAGATAAGATGGATGAAGCAAAGAAGTGCAGACCGACAGGAACCAGATGTAGATCTCTCCTGAGAGACACAGCCAGAATACAGCAAATACAGAGGCGAATGCCAGCAGCAAACCACTGAACTGAGAATAGGACCCCCATTGAAGGAATCAGAAAAGGACTGGAAGAGCTTGAAGGGCTCGAGATCCCATATGTACAACAATGCCAAGCAACCAGAGCTTCCAGGGACTAAGCCACTACCTAAAGACTATACATGGACTGACCCTGGACTCTGACCTCATAGGTAGCAATGATTAGCCTAGTAAGAGCACCAGTGGAAGGGGAAGCCCTTGGTCCTCCTAAGACTGAACCCCCAGTGAACGTGATTGTTGTGGGGAGGGCGGTAATGGGGGGAGGATGGGGAGGGGAACACTCATATAGAAGGGGAGGGAGAGGGGTTAGGGGGATGTTGGCCCGGAAACCGGGAAGGGGAATAACAATCGAAATGTAAATAAGAAATACTCAAGTTAATAAAGAAATAAAGAAAAAAATACAAAAAAAGAACTTAATACATGAAAATTACCAATTCAATGTGAATAGCTTGGCAGAAACCCAATAACATACAGGCTGAGCACAAGGGATAGATCATTTGAAGTAATCTTTGACTTCATTCCATTCACCAAGCAAGTCTCTTATTAAGGAGGTTTAAAGACCTCCTTGCACCAGGCACTCTGTGCCTGATAACACACACCACGCTATGCTTTTTGTCTTTTCTGACGTCAGTAGGTGCTTCATCTGGTAAAAGGGCATCTCTTGGTCTCAGGTCTCATTGAGTCAATGCAAGTAAATGTAGCCATCTATCGATAGCCCAGGCCTAAAAGTCAGGCCATTCCTCGAAACTCTTTGATCAGAATCCTGCCTGCCCCTTTCAGGAAGCCATGGGAGATGACATGGGTTTCTGGCTCTGAGCCTTCTAATTAGTGTGCCCTTCCCCAGGTCTGCCTTCCGTCTTCATACTCTTTAAACGAAAGTCAGTGTAGATGAGAGAACCACGCTATGGTTGGCGAAACAATTGGCAGGCGTGCAGCTGAGGGTCTAGAGGTGGGAAGTGGCAGAGCCTCCGGGGAAGGGAAACAGTTCTCAGAAGCTTGCACAACTTCTGGGGCAGCCTCTGCCAAGTGGTCAGTAAGTGTCCTGTGGCACAGCAGACCTTCATTGCGGGGAAGTCTCACTAATGGAGGTCCAGACTGCAGAAGGAGCAAGTAAATCAAATACTCTTGCTGCATAAAAGGTCCAAGTCAATGCACCCACTTCCCAGGAGCTTTGAACATTAACTTTCTGAATGCCAAAGACGTGCAAGTAAGGCAAACAAATACAACAGTAAAGGGTGATGCCAAAAAGTAAACCCAGTGAATAAAGGGCAAGATCCTTTACACAATATATCAATGCTTCATCAATATAATCTTTTTTATTGAATATTTTTATTTACATTTCAAATGATATTCCCTTTCCCAGTTTCCTGTCCATATGCCCCCTATCCCCTCCCCACCCACACCCCTTTAACTCCCCGACCCCCGCAAATCCCTACACTGGGGGGTCCAACCTTGGCAGGACCAAGGGCTTCTCCTTCCATTGGTGCCTAGCAAGGCCATCCTCTGCTACATATGCAGTTGGAGCCCAGGGTCAGTCCATGTATAGACTTTGGGTGGTGGTTTAGTCCCTCGAAGCTCTGGTTGGTTGGCACTGTTGTTCTTATGGGGTTGCAAGCCCATAAGAACTAGAAAATATCATCAGTATATTCTTGAAATACCAATTTTAAAACCAAAATATCTCTGGGTACATAAATAACTTGAATTTAAAATAGAAGCCAACTTTTAGAGAGTAAATGGAAGATGAGTGAAAATATTTTATTAGGTCTTTGGTGATTTCAGGTTGAACTAATACAAGGTGGTAAGCTCCTCCTCACCTCTCTAGTCATAAGGCTAGTGAGAGGGCTAGGGAACAAGTCAAGGTGACAGAAGACACTCCCTCCCCATACAGGAGATGACAATCCCAAACTAGTCCTTCTTAATGTTTCCTTTCCTTAACATTTGGCAAGTTGAACTTAATCAGATTAATCATTTTCTCACTGGTACAAACAATGGAAATTTCCATTAGCATGTGATAGACAGCAAGAACTCAACTTGGGGTTATTAAACAGCTTTGTTGTAAAGAGTAGGCTAGTGTTTAGCAAACAGTTCTCAGGCTAGTTAGAGGGGTATTCCTACTTCAAGTATTTTCCAATTTCCTAATTTAAATGTTCTTAAATATTCTGTCTATATGTGTATCTGTGCCCGGACACAGAGAATTTCCACTTATCCATGTGGTTCTCCAATCTGATGTCTGCAGAATTTGTTTGTTTTCATATGTTTACTTATACACTTATACCAAGACTGTAAGTCGAGCATTCTGAGCCACAAACTCCAAACTCTGAAAGTATTTGAAACACAAAGTGTAACCCTGGAAGTAGAAACCACCATGCCTGACCTCATGAAAGATGACAGTCAAAAATCAGGGGCATTAAAATTATTATAAAAAAATCCTTTAAACCATGTGTCTAAGGAATATGGAAATATAAATGAATTTCTTTCTTAGACTTGAATCCATGCATAGTATTTCTCATTAAGTATATGAAAAGATCTCAAAATCTGAAAGGAAATCCAAAAATCTGAAACTCTACTGCTCTCTAGAATTCCAGCTAAACATTCGGCCTAAATTAGTGTTTGCTAAGTAGGAATAATGACCCATTAGTTGCACTGTTGGAAATATAGGCTGTTGACATAAGGATAGAGCAAAGGACTTATAGTTATCACAAAGGTTCGAGCATGAGAGCATCTCAAACTGAAAGACACTGCCACTGATGGCAAGCAAAGTTTAAAATACTCAGGACAAAAACATTTTCATAGTCTTTAATTTAAAATCTTCAAAATGGTCATGGTCTTACGTTATGCTTTGGTATCTGTGCTGACAGATATGGTTGGTAAGTTACACACAGCTAAAGTTATTAGATAAAGCTAAGTACCTGTGTACTGTAGAATATAACTTATTTTCAGAAGCTTAGATGCCCAGTGGATTCCCTGGAAGATTTTTGCTCGGGAAACCTTCTGCCGAAGAATCATGATGTAGGGTGGTGTGTGCTCAGGGTCACTTGCTTCCCACCTGTGTTATTCAAGGGACGCCTTCCTGTAGAGTTCAGAACTGGACAGGTCTCTCAGGCTTCTCTCCCGCATCCATCTGCTACAGGTGCTAGTTTCTAACGGAGAGAAGCAAAGGTGAATGAAAAAGAAATCCAAGGAAATTCCAGGCAAATTAAAGATGCTAAGTCATGTAGAGCCAGACTTCTGGGACATGAACCTCTGTGGCAGCAGAACCACTGCACCTTTACATCACACACACACACACACACACACACACACAATCTTGTCATCACAAACCTTTAAAATGCAAAATAGGGTTCTGGGTTTCTTGAAAATCTGAGACAAGTCACAACACTGGCTTTATATTTCTGCACAAATATACAAAGAGTGGCTGCCACTGAGTAGCAATATCTCTCCTTTAAACGGGGCATCAGCCTCTGGGACGCCCAGCCTCTCTTTCGTTCCTTAATTCCAAATTACTTTCGCTCTTTTAGCACCTGTGTGGAGCGGCAGCCATTTCTTTTGAACAACGGAATCATATACCCTTTATCATAAGTCATCTTTGACTTTTCTATAGACATATTCCACTTCAGTAAGCTTATTTGACTTGTGCATATCATAAGCAAAGAACTACATAAGTTAAACTCTGAATAAATTTCACTCATTAAACAAATATTTATTGAGTGCCTACTGTGTACTGGGCCTTATTTTGGGGATTAAACTCATTTCATACTTATGGCTCAAAATTTCCCCTCAGAGAACTAGTAATGAAAAATAATGATTGCTCATAATTGCTATTTGATAAAGAGCCAGTGTTAGGAGTAAGACACAAATGCTTTTGATTATCCATGTTCAGAGTCAAATTTCAACAATGTATGGTTGCCTTTAGTCTTGTAGACTAAGCTCAGCTTTAAGGATTCCAAGGCAATGAAGCAAAACTGCAGGAGATCAAAGTACTCAAAGGAATCTGTTGGAATATCTTAAAGGTTTGTGATGTTTACTCAACTGTGCAACATATGAGAAAATCAACAATAACAAAAAAAAAAAAACCCTTTCAAGTAGACGTACCTCAAACAATTGGCCAGACATCGGTTTGCAAGCAGCAGATTCTCTAATGTCTGAGTTACCTAGACTTGTTATTAAAGGGGGAGGGTGCAAGAAAACGCACCGGATATATCTGCTTAACATTTATCATCTTCAGATCTCTTCAAAGATGTCAGCCAGCATACTCTACATAAATACTATTACGTTTATTTTTCTCTGGGGCTGTCTCTCTAATTTCTAGTTCATTACTGCTGAGGCAAAGAGGTAATCATTGAAAATAGACCCAGACTCCTAAAAGGGTACTGACTCTTTGCCAAGTGATGTGATACCAATGTGTATTCAAAATTCATGTGTACGTAAGGCAATGGAGGAAGTCGTTGCCGGAAGACAATGGTCAAAGGCAGGCAATGGGGAAAAGCGATGGGGAAGGACATGAAATGCTAGAAGGCAATGGGAGAGGGGGAAATGGTGGAAGGTAATGGGGGAAGGCAGTGTGGGAAGGTAGAGAAAATTGAAAGGCAGATGACAGCTAAAAGCAATGGTATTGACTAACACAGGACACTTGGGAGATGGTTAGGACGTTTAGGCTATGCCCTCAACAATGTGATTAACGGCCTGATAAAAACATTAGAGGGAACCAGCAAGGACATTTTGCCTTTCTAGTAGTCCTTCCACTGTATGGGGACACAGCATTCATGCTTTTCAAGGACACAGCAGCAAGGTGCCATCTTGTAAGCAGAGAGGACGCTGAGCAACTATCACCGGGGATCTCATTCTTCCAGTCTGTGGAATGGTGACAAATGAACCCTACTCCTATAAAAATACTTGGTCTGTAGTAGTTTTTCACAGTAGTCAGAATGGACGAACAGCGTGCGTATTTGAGTCCTATACTTGCCATAATAAAGTTCTACAAATTTGGTAGTATAAAACACCAGAACATGCCTTTTCTTACAGCTCTTGCCTAAAGTCCTGAGATCAAAGTGTTTGTAGAGCCTTTCAAACGCTCCAGAGGAGGGCAACCCCTTGCTGGCACTGCTAGCTTCAGATGAGAACAGAGATCCATGGTTGGTGTCTGCATAACCTGAATATGTGCTTTTGTCTTCACAGGGTTCTGTCCTCTGTTTGTGCCTTCTCTGTGTCTCCAATAAGGACACTTGTCCTAGAATTTAGTACCTGCCCAGCTAATCTAGAATGATGTCATCTTACGCTCTTTGGTTATATTTGTGAGGACTTTGTTTTTTTCCCCAAATAAGGTCATATTAAAAGGCTCTAGTGGTGAGTATGTGGATGTATTTCAGTCAAGCTACTATGGCCCTGGCTGTGCTGTCCCCCTTAGTGCTCCTTAGTACCATCTGAACATTTCTAACATCCTGCATGCTGTTTATCAGCAGTGCTATAAAAAGCTAGCATTACAGCCTCAGTCAGTTTGATTTGAAATCAGCCCTGCAATTCTAATAATAGGATAAATTCTTAGAATGTAAAATTGTGTTTATTCCTATTTTGCACTCAAGATACATTAATACTTACAGGTAGATATTTATTCCATGCTTGTTTATTGATACAAATGATATAAAAATTATTGTTTGTCAACGCCTCCGTACGGATTTTCCTAAGTGCATGGAACGTTTTGTAGGAATAATGACAGTTTAGCATGACAATGTAATTTATCTTGGCCATAGAGAATGAAGGGGTGGGGCTAAGATTGCAATGTTTCCTCATTTTTCCCCATGCGTTTTCCTTTGCAGTACAATCTCCCTCTTAAAAGTTACATGTAAGAAGAGTTAGCTTTTCTTAGGCTGGAGGGAGGGCTTTGGTTGTTCTTCCAAAGGACCTGGCTTCAAGTCCCAGCACCCACATGGCAGCTCACAATTATCGGTATTTCAAGTTCCAGGAGATCAGAAGCCCTCACATACATACATGCTGGCATACACCAATGTACATAAAATAAAACTGAATAATAAATTATTTTTTAAAGAATAGAAAAAATGATTTTTTTAAAGGGGGACCACAGTTGCTCACAGAACCTGAGTCGCCAACCAGGGAGCATGCAGGACTTGGACTTGGACTCTACACTTGTAGCAAATGTGCACTTTGGTTTTCATGCGGGTCCCAGAACAAGTAGAGTGGGGGCTTCTTCTCTGTTCCCTGTTACTGGATCCTGTTCCCCCTACCTGGATTGTCTGGTTGGGCCTCAGTGAGGTAAGATGTGCCTAGTTCTGGTGGGGTGGAAACCAAAAGGAGGTTCCCCTTCTCTGAGGATGTGACTGGGAAGAGAGGAGGGGGGACTGCAATTTGAATGTAAGGTGAATAAAATATAATTATTGGGGAAAAAAACGAAAAGAAGAAGAGTCAGTTTATGAAACCTTTTGAAGAAGAGAAGGAGAAGCATTAGTAGGTAGAGATTCTCTGGAATCTTGTGAGGGTCTCGGTTGGAACAGAGGCTGTATATAAACACCAGTGTTTAGAGATGTCAAGGAGATGCTACACCCCAGCTATGAGAAAGAGGGAAGACGAGGTGGGAGAGGGGAAGGGAGGCCATTTCAACTTGAGTGGCTATCCAATAAAGGAATTATTTTTAATGTTCAGAGAGATTTCAAAGTTTTTGAGACATCGTAAGAAGCCTTGAAAAAGGAAGGTTAAATGAAAACTGGCAAAGAAGCAAATACACTGTGCACTAGGTTGGTGGACACAGGAAACAGAAATTGAAATATCATAATGTCCTAAGCTGACTGACGGCAATTAGGGCAGAGAAAAACTAATGAAAAGGGGGGAAAATGTGTTTGTGAAGAGGTCGAAATAGAGAATGACAAAGATGAAATTACAATATGAATAGCTGGCTGACCTGGGGTTTCTGGAAAGAATCATTAGCTTTGGTTAAATGAATGAGTTTCTGCTGTGAAAATTAAATAAAGTACCTTAGAGGCATCCTAAGCAGGCTGGAAGCTGGTAGCAATCCTCTTGCTGTCTCATTAATTAACCATGACCACCTTCTCCTAAGCTGGTTTGAACCTTAGTGGGTATCATAGATGGATATTTTTCTCTGAGGTGGAGAAAGAAAATCTAGCATAATCACATCCTTTCGTTCCTTTTAAGTTGAGGTCATTTAGATTTCCTTAAACTCAGGGAAAACATTATCCAGACAAAGATTCCACCTCACACTAAAATAACTCTGCTAACCCAGAGTCCTGGCTAGCCCTCTAAATGACTTCTCTTCGAAACAAGGCGAATTATAAACTGCTGAGCCAATGCTAGGAACTAGAGGAAAGGTTGGAATTTATATTATGTTCTTCTCCATGACGTGTGAACTCTCCTATCCCTTGTCTATCTGTCTAGCCAAGGCGACTCTGAATACTCAAGGATTGTTTTCAAACCAAATTGATAAGAGACTAAAACCACCCAGTCTTACTTTGCTGGAGTTATCTTTTTCCCCTCAAAGTTCCTACCACATTGTCAAAGTGAAACAAGTAGAGATATGTCAAATAAACATGGTCCAAATCAATATATTTTCTTTTAACGAATAATTTTTGCGTGTGATTCATAGAAAGCAAAGTCAGTTACAAAGCTGAGATTTGAGTATAGGAAGGAGAAACCACAGTGCGATTTCATGGCCAGAGAACAAAGCTCTCTTGTTCTAAGGGCCTTAGAGCAGCCTGAGAACATGTCCACCAGGTGGCGTTTCACCTCTTAGATTGGTTTTGTAATTACAGAATTCCCATCAAGGAAGCATTTGGGGGGGGTGTGTGTGTGTGTGTGTGTGTGTGTGTGTGTGTGTGTGTGTGTGTGTGCAGCCCGCCGTCTAAAAAAGCAAATAGTAATCCTTACTTAAAAAAATTGGTATTTTCAAGCCATGTTTTCTAATGGTAGGGAGAATAATAAACATCTTTATTTTCATGAGAAAGTGGAATCTAATCACTTGAGGATAACTCACAATCTAGAGACTGAATGTGAACCAGAGGCGACAAAGGGAACTGAAAGCAATGTTAAAGGTCATTTCAGCCCCCGTGTTCTTGATGAAGACACTGATTAGTAAGCACTTAACATCCCTGGGAACCAGTATTAGCCATTCTGCCATCTCAATTATCCAATTTAGGCTAAAAGTTTTTGTGACTACAACTTAATTATAGGCCTTACAAAGTATGACCAAGTACAAGTTCGATTCCAGAATCAACAAACCAACCAACCAATCAAAGCCAGCAACAAATCAAAATCAAACCATATTCTGTTCTAAACTGTAAAGCTCCAAGCACAAAGGTCGTGCAGGAAGAGACTTGTGAAGAATCAGACCGTCTTGTATAGTCAGAGAAAGATGCTAACAGATAACACGAACCATGTACCAACAATGACCTGTGATGATGTCTACCTAACTGAGGATCAGAATGGATTGTTTCATGGGACAAGACCAGAGTAGGTCCTGAGAGAAGTAAGGCAAGGCTGTGTGCTTAAGAGAGGGGCTGAGTTTGGAAGTCGGCCAAGGAATCAGACAAGGCAATCTAAGGATGAAGAGCCAGTGGGCCATTAAAATGGATTAGAATAGAAACCATAAGAATGAGATTGTGCATTAAGCAGGCTCGCTGCAGGATTCACCTTGAGTCATCCAAGACGAGAGAGCCAAAGCACCTGAGGTAAGGCTAGATGGTAAGAGTGTCCGTGCATGGGTGTTAGGAGAGGAACTGGAATCCGGGGGAACACTGACACACAATCCAAAGTATTTCAGCCAAACCAAAGGTTTTACTTAGCAGAAGGTGCTGATCCTTGTTAAATCAAGCAACTTAGCA
The DNA here is from genome assembly GCF_011064425.1 of Rattus rattus. Taxonomy (NCBI): domain Eukaryota; kingdom Metazoa; phylum Chordata; class Mammalia; order Rodentia; family Muridae; genus Rattus; species Rattus rattus. The sequence continues at coordinate 206,503,848 of NC_046156.1, read as the reverse complement.
CACTCAGCCAGGATCCCCATTGGATCTTTTAAAACTAACTGCAGTAGGTCCTGTACCTCACTTTGAGAAGCCCGATCTTAGCCCCTCGTTTGTATGCGACCAGCTAACTTAATACTGTGCAGTTGCTAAGGAGAACAGAACCCAACCATGTATTTTGACTTTTAGGAATTTGCTGACTCAGGAGGGATTTTTGGCAAATGGCATCTTTATATGATTTCTCTAAAGATAAAAATGTCTTTGTCTCATTTGCCCTTTAACATGAAAGCCAGCACATTCATTTCCGTTTCCCTCAGTAGAGATGTTAAGTAGCAGTTGATCGGGTAACCAAGCCAGGGTGTAAGAATCTTGCATGGAATTCAATTTCTCCTGGTCAGAGAGTTTCCAGCACACCACACTGGTGAGAGAGGTACTTTGAAGACATGTGTATCCCAGGATCTACTAATGGAGGACATAAGTAGAATCACATTCATTCGTTCATTCATTTATTCATTCACTCCTTCACTCATTCATTCCCAATAAAGCTAAAGAGAGATACTAATTTACTATGTGACACGGTATATAGCGATGATGTCATCCTAGCCAAAGTGTTCACACCAGTGGGAGAGGACAACACGGAGGAAACTAGAATCTTTTACTTTACACACTGGCTGCCAACTCCGCTCCTACATGAATTTGGCATGTAGACTTTCTAGCATTAGCATCGTTTCTATGATAACAACCTGCCATTTCCTATCACAGAAAGGCAGTGGATTCTCCTTTGAGGGGATCTCAGAGCCGAGCAGTGTCACATCATACTGACACAAAGCATCAATGGAGAAAGTTGAGTTCTATTAGAGATGACTACACTCCTGCCTGGGAATGTCTCCCTGTAATAAAATATCAATCTTGGCCCTAAAAGATTCATTTGTCAGAACTTTTCAAATAAAGCTGGTTTACACACTTATATGGAACATTCAGTTTGGAAGGTAGGATGTGCAATTGTTCACCCTAGGAAGGTGTCGTGCATTACCGACACGACCTTGTTTCTTGACTTATATGAGGGTTTTTAAAATAACGAGTCATTGTGTTTTGGTTTTGTCCATGTATTCTGCGTTGTACCTCAGAGCCTCAAAATAAAAGTTTTAGGAAACGTTCTGGATGCTGCTTCTGTAAGTCCTTTCAGGAAACACACAGAGTGCCTTACTAGCAACCCCAGCCTGTAGCTTTGTGGCATTCATTGACACCATGAGGCCAGTTTCCAGTGTCATATAATGATTAAAGCTGTTGAGTGGATATAGGATACATTCTTCTGCTGGGCTGCCTTGTCTGGCCTCAGTGGGAGAGGAAGCGCCTAGTCTCACAGAGACTTGAAGTGCCAGGGTGGGGGAATACCCAGGGGGGGCCCCTCACCTGCTCAGAGAAGAAGGGGAGAGGAGGGGGAGAAAGATTGTAGGAGGGGGTGACCGGGAGGGAGCAGTGAATGGTATGTAAAATGAATAAGTAAAGAAAATAAATAAAAAGGAATATAATTAGTCACACTTATTTAAACAGTGCGGTTTATCAATTTTGACACATATGTACACCGATCATAACGGAAAACATGATTGACCCAACACCTATTCTTCTGGATCCTTTTCTACTTTTCCTCCTTCATCCCTATTCATAAGCTCACAGTCCTCTCTTCTTTATCCCTGCTTCTTCACTGGGATGCCCTAGAACATTCCACCAATGGAAAGAAGTATCAGTAGTTCAAACCCTGCCTGGTTATGTTATTGATTTCCTCTGTACCTATGCTGAGCCACAGCCATGTTATTAGATATAAACAGACGACTGCTATTTATTGCTTAACAATACTTTTGTGTGTGAGAGAGTGATAAAGCGGGAAACAGAGACAAATTGTTTATCCATGTTATCCATTTATCTGTGAATGTGTAAATTAGGTTGATATATTGTTAGTAGTTTAGAATCAGTACAAATAAGGGTGCAGAAAGTTTAACACACACATACACATATGTATGAATGTGTGTATATGTGTGTGTGTGAGTGTGTATTTGTGACTTGAAAACATTTTGCATACACCCCTTTTCTTTCCTTGAATTTCTGATATGCAGATACAGGAATTTTAGCCACACTGACTAGACGGTGTAAGTTAAGTAAATGGGAATTCGAAGGTGACTTTGTTACATTTAAGCTTTATCTTTGATCTCTCACCTCCCAGTTTTGAACACTCCTTCTGTGAATTGCCATGTACTTGGCATATTTGGGTATTTGTGGTACTCATTCACCTCAGAGAGCCTAGCTGACTTCTCTGAAAGCATTCGACCATCTGCCAACCTTCTCCAGATGTGCAGGTAATGAGACTTGGGAACCAATCAGGCTTCAGTTTCATGTCCACTGAAACAGACCTGAGTTTTTAATCCTTTCCTGAGCATTCTGCTAGTTCAGACTGGTCTCCCTGCTTCTCTTTGTTCAACTGTGAATATTTATCTCCTTTATTCAAGAGCAGAAACAATTCATGTGAGGTTTGCGCTGCCAAGTTTAGATCCAATCAAGATTTGTGGTTTCTGTTTCAACCCGACCTTGAACCTTTGGTGTTTGGGCTTGTTTAATCTTGGCAAAATTTTGCTTCCTGCTTCAAAGAATGAACTATTCTTAAGCTCATAGGCTTCTTGCCCATCTAATAGTTCTTAGAAAGCAAAGGAGTGAATTTCGGAGGTTAAATATTTGTGATAATGAAGTAAAGCCAGGAAGAAATCAAAGAACCACAAAAAAACTTTTCTTGACAAAAGCATGTGTATTTAAGAAAATTCTGAGACATTAAAAATATATTATACTATATATTTACAGTAATAAAAGGCAAAACTGAGTTCCCAAATTTACCTTTAAAGTATTCTGTTTTCCTGAAAAAAAAATCTATAAAACTGTCTTTACTTATCTTGTAAAAGCCTTGGGCAGCAGACAGGATACATCGATCAAATTTTCTTCTGCTGTCAATTTGCTTAAACGCTTATTCATAGCTAAGCAATTACCATATATATTCTTTAGTACCTTATTATCTTACTGCAAAAGGAAAAGGGTAAAGAAAAGAAGTCAGACACGAAAGCTTCTGTAAATGTGACACAGACGAGAGGCCCTCAGCTTCAATGTCTTGTTGCTATCTCCCAAGTTTGACAGCACAGACATCTACCCGAGACACTATTTAGCTTGTTTATTTGTTTGTTTCTTTTTGTCTTGTGCACACTACAAACTATTCCATTTCAAAAGTGTATTTTACCAACTTATTTAGTAACTCAAAGGCACCCCCTCCCCATACACACACACACACACACACACACACACACACACACACACACACACATATATATACACTGGCTGGAGTTTACAGTTCTAGCAGCGACACTAGTCATTTGTTTTCTGTCAGTTATAAATAGTCTGTTGCAGTCAGCCTGCTCTTTCCTGCATCATCAAAATCTGCTTTCTTGATACCCATGGAGAATAATGTCAGGTTATGAGTTCCACAGCAGTTGTGAGGACGTCACTATGAACAGTTGGCTGTAGGAGTATGTTGGAGTGATTGGGTCTTTGCAGATGTTGAGCACAGAACATGGTGGCAAAATAGGTCTGCCCCTGAGCACAGTGAGTAGCGCTTCTCATCCATCTCGGTAAGGTAAAGCAAATGAGCACCGTCAGACAATGGAAGAGGGGAGAAATGCTGACTACTGACAGCAGGTAAGATGACTGGGGCAATCCAGAACCAGTCCCCTTCCAGACAAGCACTTACTGTCCAGATACTGTTCCAGATCCTGCATTTGTTACACAGGAAATTGCTTTGAGGGAGGACAGATTCCAAGACACATTCAGATTCAAATGTGTACTATAGAACATACTCAGTTTAGGGCCGTACATGGAGAAGGGACATTGGGAAACACAAGCCTGGCTATGCTTAGCTGAAGTTGATAAAGGATCTGTTGAAAAGGCTTAGGGTATCACAAGAATATATCTGGGTACACTTGTATCCTAAAGATTAACTTCTGTTTTAGCTGGAAAGAAAGAAAAGGAAATATGGCAGGTGTGTTTGGCTTAAAATTGCCTGCTTTGTTTTGCCATTACCACATGCTTCCACCGATGTGACGAATCACAGGGTCCAGGTTCCATGTACTCCCCATGGAAGAATGACATCGCATCATATAACTTTCTATTTTATGCATATTATCATCCAAGAGCATGCCAAGGCTTTAGATTTACTTGTGGAAAAACAATTGCAGATTTTGATTTTGGCTGTAATGGTTAACAAAAACCTGCTAATCATCTCCATCCTAAATGATTTGAAAATGTGGCAAAAATATGTGAAATGTGGACTAGCCACATGGTTCTATGGCTAAAAGCCTTTGTTGCCCTGCCTGAGACTTGTACTTTGGTCCCCAGGATTCACATGGTAAATGGGAAGAACCAATTAAGGAACGTCGTCCTCTGTGACCCTATGTGTCATAGCATGCTTGTGCATGTATACATGCATGAATGCAAACACACGCAATAAATAAATGTAGAAAAATGAATGCTTTATAAAAAAATAATTCTCAGACATTAGCCAGTAGGAATTATAAGACTATTGCCCTCTACTAGAAAAAGGAAAGCAAGTGAGTGAGTTTCTAGTTGGAAGTGGTTTACAGACAGAAGAGAGAAGGGAAACGTAAAATCCACTTTTGCTTCACTGGGTAAAGGAAATACAGAAGGAAGTGCAGGGGAGTCAAGAGTTCATGGGACAGATTCCAGTAAGGAAGGAACTCGAGATGGTGGGGAAAGGGCAGAAGAAGTCAAACATACGTCATAACCTTCCTCGCTTCATTCATCCTCTCTCTTTTCGATTCTGGATGAAATCTTCTTAGAAGTTTACCTGACTCAAATTTTCATGCTGTATGTTCAATGGTACACATGAACTATCACTGGAGACCAACATTACTCGTAAACGAAGAGTATGACACACCTTGCTCTGTCATACCATATGGTTCGGTCCAACGTTGGACCCCAGACCTTGCCTTTTGCAGAACTTGAGGTCAGCATGCTCACGGACCCACCAAGATCTCTGTGCTCCTTGCCTGCCCTCCAGCTTTCTGAATACAGAAGAGACTTCTTTATCAATGTGTGGCAGCTCCAGCAGTCTGTGGTGGCAGCTCTCGGGATTTTAAAAGTCCCTTGTTCTGCCCAATGTGGTTACTGCATTTCTATATCCCCAGAGATTTTGGGCGGCAGATTTTGGAGAGCTGAGATGACATATTCCTTGGAGGATCTGAGTTCCTGAAAGGTCATTTAGTCTCCCGCCCTACCCTCAGCTTGCAATGGATACCGCCTTGCTCTCAGTGATGGCCTGGGGGTGCTTAGGACCTTCTCATGTGAGCCTGCTCTGACTCTAGCTTTCAGAATTCCACCTGAGCATTCTCATTAGGTCAGTTAAAAACACTTTTATTAGCTTTTTTAAAAAAAATACTACACGTTCATTTTTCAGACTCAAATTATACAAAATTGCATAAATCTCAGCTACATAAACCTAAAAGTTTCTCTTAATCATGTCCTGCAGGAATATAATGTTTGAAAGTTGGGTGTAGTATTATTCAAAATAGCATGTTCTATAAATCCAAAATTAATCTGATTCACTGAGAAAATTTTTAATAACTAGTTTCAGATTATTTTTACTTTATGTGTTTGTTTCACTGTCATATATATTTGTGTACCACATGCATGCCTAGTGCTGCAGACATCAGAATAGGGTGTCAAATCCCTTGGAAATGGAATTACAGAAGCGTGCAAGCTGGGATTCCAACCTGGGGTCCTCTGTAAGAACAAGTCTCTTAACTGCCAATCCATCTTCCCAGCCACTGAGACTTAGTGCTGACGTACATGACTATGAATGTGACTTGAGATATAACTGAAATATTTGGTTCAGCACACAATTAGGATAACTAGTGTCTCCAAATAAAATCGATGCCCTGAAGTTGTTTTTTTTTTCTTACACAGGACAACATTTAGTTGGGGCCGGCTTACAGGTTCAGAGGTTCAGTCCATTGTCATCAAGGTGGGAGCATGGCAGCATCCAGGCAGGCATGGTGCAGGGGGACCTGAGACTTCTACATCTTTATCTGAAGGCTGCTAGCAGAAGAAGACTGGCTTCCAGATAGCTAGGATGAGAGTCTTTTTTATCATTATCATCATCATCATCATTATTATTAGATTTATTTATTTACATTTCAGATGTTATCCCCTTTCCTGCTTTCCCATCCATAAGCCCCCTATTTCATCCCCCACCTCCTTCTTCTATGAGGGTGTTCCCCCTCCCCAACCATCCACCCCTTCCTGCCTCCCCACCCTGACATTCCCCTACACTCGACTTCCAGCCTTGGCAGGACCAAGGGCCTCTCCTTACATTGGTGCCCAACAAGGCCATCTTCTGCTACATATGCAGTCTGTCCACAGGTACTCTTTGGGTACAGGTTTAGTTCCTGGGATCTCTGGGGGATCTGGTTGATTTGTATTGTTGTTTTATGGTGTTGCAAGTCCCTGCACTGAAGTTCTTAAAATGGTAAGAGTCAGCATTTCTTCCTAACCTGAGCTTAGATGGCAAAATCTCATTATTGTCAACTAACTGCAGCCACATTATGACTGAAGAGCTATACAGATCAAAGAGAAATATAGTTGTTGAGAAGATTATAATCAGGTTAAGTCATGTGCTTGATGAAGGCTTTGTTGAGAGAATCTGTGTAGGTCAATTCCACCAGGATGTATGATTAGTATAGAAATGGTTTGATTGATCGTGAGATAACGGAGCACCGATGACTTACCCAAAACAATTGTAGACATCAAAATCTCATCCTTGTATCATCCATCATTGTTAATAGTTTAAAAGTTGGCTTTCTGAACCAATGTAATAGAGATTTCATAAAAACAAAGAGAACTTTTCTCCCTAAAGAATTCAAACGAATAATATGTTTTAGCATGTCTCAGGAAATTGTTTCCAAAAGATTATAAGAAGGAAGCTTTTCATTGTGTGAGCTAACAAATATTTTAACTTAGGAAACATAGGAGTTCTAAAGGCACAGTGCACTGCTTTCTGTAAGCAGAAGTTAGCAGTAACAGATAATTGTAGTTCATGTGCAATACACGGTCTATTCCATTAAACATGAAGCAGATCTTTAGAGTTTGTGTTACTCAATTATTTACCAAGTATTTACAAACAGCCTACTGCATGCTGGGTGCTTTGCTGGGTGCTATGATGTCATACTAGAAAGGAAAGCAAAATCAAATACTGTGCCTGTGCTCTGTTGGGGAAGATCAATATTTTTCCAATAATCACAATAAATAACAAATAATTACAAATAGAGACATGAATTCTCCATATAAGGAATGTGTTTTACACATGCATGTAACAGAATATCCCAGCTTAGGCAGAAAAGAGCAAGAATCTGTGATTCGAAGGATGAGGAGAATGGCTGAGTGAGTTGAAGAGCTTTGAGCAGATGAAGGGAATAGTGTGCACAAAGACAGAATGGTGTGCAAGATGCTTTAGGAGTTTAAAATAGTGAGAGTAGAGGGCAAAATGGGCTAAAAGATGAAGATGTGGTCGAGAGGCAGACAAGAGTCTGAACACAACACATACTTCTGTCATTTAAGGTGATTATTTTGGAGTAATATCAGTCTTCCTCAGCAGAGTGCAAACATCAAGGCAGGAATTACATATAAATATATATTAATACATAATACTATACATATGATATATTTGCTCACTTTTATTTACCAGAACTTTAACTTTTATTCTAAGAGCAATGTAAATGTATCAGAGAATTTAGACAAGACTGCGATACGGCACCTAAAATGTAAACTGGCCAAAATAGCATAAAGGATGGGTACATGGGAAGATGTAGGGAAAGGAAAGGTTATGTGTGTATGTGTGTTGGAGGAGGGATGTAATTATATTTTAATCTCAGAAAATAAATGATAATTCTTTTTTTTTTAAATCACCTTGTTTGAAATGTGGATTAAAGTTGGAAGAGAGTAATGTGGACTCAGTAAGATCACTTGGTAGAGTATGCCAAGGAGACTCGACCAAAGTAGCAATCAATTTTTTTTTTAACCAAAATGCCGTGAGTGAAGAATGAGAGGCAAGAAACTGTTATACAAAACAATTTAGTGTGTAAAAATGGAAAGACTTGATTGTCTATTGATTTGGGAGTCAAGGAGGAACAACCCATTAAGCATTGCTTTTAAAATCCTAGCTTGCATAATTAAAGCAGATGTGCTGCAATGTTTGAGTCAGGAGGCACGGCAGAGGGAGAAGTTGATGCTGGAAGGTTGTGGTTGTAGGCTCGCACTTTAAGTGTTTATGAGTCTAAGGAGAACTGTCATGTAAGCAAGCCGATTTCTAGCACTAGGACCTAGAGAAAAGGTTCAGATCATGCGAGTATGAGTAAGATGCTTTTGTAAAATCTAGAGATGGAAAAAGCTGAGGGATAAGCTATAGTTACTTGTGTTATTTCAAAATACGATGTGTCTCTTCTAGTATTGTGGGAAGGTCATATTATCCCTGCTATAGTTGATTATAATTGTAAGGAAACATTGGAAATCAAAGGGGGGAGCATTATATAAATAATAGATCTATATCTTTCAGAATCAAGACAAAGAAAATGAAAGATCAGAGAATTGTCCAAAACTAAAGCAGAATAAAGAAACACAACAAATGAAACACCATGAGAGATTATGAACAAAATCTGAAGAGCAGAGCAAGGACAAGTGGTAGACAACACAGCCTTGTGTCATGAGCAGTCAAGCATTAATCACTAGTTATGAACTACAGAAATGCAGAAGCTCTTCGTCTGTGGTCACTACTATGCATCTTGTAGCCCACACCTAAGGGTATATGTGTATGTGTATATGTATAATATTGTTTAAAGAGATAAGTGCTTGAATGAGTATCATGTATCATGCTCTTGAACGTCTTTGTTCCTGAAGAATTAATTAGAAAAGGAAAACGATAACTTTGATTCTTACTAATCCCATGGTTTCTGCTTCCTTTCCCCTGATGACTAAGCCAAGGACTTTCATGCCTACGACGCCCCCATGGATTTACCCTGAAGATTGAGAAATTCAATATAGTTCTTTATCAATGAAAGCTTCTTTATCACAAAACAGCTAGTGTGTGTGCACATGTGTATGTGTAAATATGTACATCTGTTACATATATGAATATATGTGTGTACATGAGTGTGTGTATTTGTGTGTTTATGTGTTTGTATATGCATGTGTGTGTGTTTGATGTGTTTCCATTGGACTATAATAATTGTCTTTTTGCTGAATTCCAGTGCCTTGCCTGTACTTTCCACAATCTTTTTCTGCATGTTAACCTTTTACAAAAACTTGCCTGCCGGTGTCTGATAGAGGCCATTGTTTCCTATGAATAGTGGGGCCATATTGATCAACCACAAATTCCCTTACCAGCACTGAACACAATTATTTTTTATGTGGTACATTATAGACACACACAGCCTGCATGTGTATGAGAATGAAAAATAATGAGAGAGCGATTATCATGAACTCACTGACGGTTCCATGTAACATTTAAAACTATAGACCTTGGTTGTACTCATAGGCTTCGTGTCTATAAAGCAGACCTGAGGAGTAGAATCAATCCCATGCTGATTTCCCTGTGCTACACTAGAGGGTCTGCATCTGCAGCTGAACAGACAACGTGTGCTGCATTCGGCTGCCTCTCCCTTCACTCTTCAGGTACTTAGACTAGACGGCAGTTCTGTGCTGCATGGCGTATTCGAGCGTGACAAGATGCCAGTGAGGGTGGAGAAGCAGAGGAATGAAAAGTGCCCTGTGCATCCGAAGACACTGCCTCTCACTTTTCATAATGCTGGCTTGAACTCTGTGGCTAATACATATTCATAAGTCCAAGAAGACTGTCTTAGATAAATGAACAAATATCCCCGGACTGCTTGCTGGGCCGCTCCACTAATGCTTCAGAATTAGTAATGTGTTATTTACAGAAGTGAAATATTCGCTTCCTTGTCACCTTTTCCTGCCTGTAGATTATTGGCCTGTTTTAAATTTTTGTGTGTATATAATTTTAACTATTTTTGGTGGTTATATATGATCTAAAAATAGTTTACAGGATATGAATCTTAAAATTTTTTATTTTCTCAAAGAGAATTCTTCACATTACAGAGATAATGTCTTTGAAGTGGATTTACCTACCCAAGACCCCTTTTTACATCCATGTATTTACTTGCATTCCCGTGAATAAGGAGCCCTTACTATGTGATGCTTCTTAAAACAAATGGTTCTATTTTCACGCCTTCACAGAAAATGAGACCACCTGCCTATTAATTGGGGAGGAGCTGACACTATTAAATTTGGTTCACTATGGAAATGATGAAATATTAAAGGTATTGCTTGTTCTTCTTAAGCAATACCTAGTTATAAATTAAGAAAGTCAACTCTCTTTACCTAGGGTGAGGCTTTGTGAGAAGGACCCCCCATGATGCTAGAATTTTAACTGGCATGATCCTGTGCAGGTGGCCACTGATGCTGTGAGTCCATGAGTGTCACAGCATGTCACCCCCAGAAGATGGCATTTTATGACACTCCTCCCAATCCTCAAGTGCTCATGTCTTTTTTATCTCCTTCCCCACGACCTCCCCTGAACATTGGAGGAGAAATGTGGATATAGATATTAGTTCATGGTGGAGCATTCACTGCCACTTAGTCTACAAGCCTCAACCAGTTATAAATCTGTGTATTGATTACCACACACCTCGAAAAGAATCGTCTCTGACCCAGACCAAGAGCAACATAAATCTGGATATAAATATAACTGTATAGGAGACTATGTGACAACACGTCCATTTAGCAAGACAACAGTAAGTGTTCCCTATGGCATTCCCAGCTATGAATCTTTGACCAGCTATACAATACTAGGCCTGAATTCCCTTCTGTGGAGCAGGCTTCAAATCCAGTAACAGTCACATCACTATTATAGCAGTGGGTACATCTTGCCGCGAATGATGGTATTATTGTTTGCTGGATATTACCACAGAATTTTAGTTATAGTAGGGCAGCCAAGAACAATGACAAGACAATAGCCTATGTTATTTTGGTATTTCTGGAGCCTCCCTGACCAATAGCATATAAGGTGATAACTCAGATTTTTGTTTAATAACTCTTTCATTTAAGGAGCAGCTTTGACCATATTTGGAGGGTATCGTTGTCAATATCTTTATTTTTAATGAGCTCACAAAAGACTTTCATCAGGTTTCTTTATACTTCCTTAGTGTTTCTTGCCCTCCTCCTCACTCCCTCCCTTTCTGTGGCCCTCTTTCTCTTTTAAACAGTTTAATAAAAATCTTCAGTGACACAGGTTAGTTCAAGAAGCAATTCCATAGGAATACAAAGACTCTCAGAGAAAAAATGGCAAAATTCAGAAACGCAGAAAAGATGGAAAAATTCAGAAAATCCAACTGAGAGGCTCAGTAATGCTTAGTGTTTAAGCCATAGCTAATGGGTCTAAAGTCCCAGAAACTGTTTCCTGTATAATAAGGCAACACTATTCTTTTTCTTCTCTCTTTCTCTTTCTTTTTCTTCTTCTTTTTCTCATGAAAATGAACTCTGGTTTATTTGCTATCAGGAGCACACAAAAGTCCTTTGAATGGTCGGTGTGTCCCTTTCCTCTCCACATCCCCTTTCTCTCACAGGAGCCTTGCTTTCTCCCTTTCTGGCCCCACACATACTTTCCTTAAAACAAACATCCTTGTTTTAAAAGCAAAGAAGACTCTGCTCTCCACTTTTGTTTGACTTCCCACACATTGCTGTTAACGATTCCCCAAACACAGATGGAAGACAGCCTTGGACTCTTCCACTGTAAGCGATTTCACAAGATCTCTGCCCTTTAAATATTTTGATTTGTTCTTCTGGAAAGAAAATTTCCCTGTCAGGGATCCCCCTTCCCTGCTTCCCACTTGCTCACCACCACCAAGAATTGGCTATTTGTGAATGTTACCTATTTGGTTCTTTCAGCCTTTTAGTGATACAGGGCTAAAAACAAACAGTAATCTTGGGTTCTACATTACTAGGTGCATCTAGGCTAGACCCATGGAAAAGAAACATTATCACTTTAGTGAATTATCATTCATAACTTTCTGTTTTACCAGTGAGCTAAGAAAGGCATGGCCAACACTCTTAGCTGAATGGGAAAATGTCAGATTACAGTTTGTCCTTGTTCCCGGAGTTTAAGACCACTGGCTTTCCATGCTTTTAGAACTGAAATAGACTGTTCCTTTTCAAGGGGATAGGCTTCGCCTTGTCATAACCCCTATCACCAGCATGAAATACTATAAAAAAAATCTATTAAACAAAATTCCAAAAATAATCGAATGCCTTTACTTGGAAGAGGTATAAAGAAAAAGTATATGGTTCAGAGATTATTCATAAATGCAAATAAATGCCTGAGAACTTGACCTTGGATCTTTCCTAATGTCCTTATCATAACCATAGTCTTAACCTTATCTTAAACCAGAATCAGCAGTGTATTTTTTTCTAATGCCAATATTTATCATCGCACGATTCTTCCAACATTGCTACTGGTTTGAAAAACTTGAGGCACGTCTAGTTTGAGAACATTCACTACACCAAATCCCCCAACTGGAAAGAACACATTTCTCTTTCCCTCCTTTCCTCGATCCCTTCCTTCCTTAAAAGCATCAGCTTGGAATTAAAAAGAAAATCATTAAAATTTCAGACAACTTTGAAGAATGCACGTAATGTATGATGTATGCAGTCATACACCCTGAGACTAGAGCACATTTAAAATTATATTTAAACTGATTTTGATGCTTCTATGCTTCTTGTAATTTATAGATGACAGATTTTGCTATGTATACAATACACAATTCTCTCTATATACATATATGTGTCAAAGAAACAGAAATATTTCATTAACAGTACCATTGATACAGAGTATACAATGCACATATACATACATCAAACAAAATATATATCCATTGAAATTTGAATTCCTGGTATATATTTTTAATTTTTATCCTTTATACTTATGTATTATCCACTCAATATCAAAGGCTCCATTATCAGTATATATAAGAGAGATCTGTACAAATAAGCAGATACAGTGAGATCTCTGTTTTATAGTAATCATTTCATATAATGTAATTGAGTATTATATAGTTATAGAAATATATCTATTTTTATACTTTCATATATGAATTTAACATGTAATATATAATAAATATATTTATAGATTTCAAATGTAATAGTTATAACAGAAAAATCAATTATATATTTATGCCATTCTGGTTTCTGTATATCTATATTTACAAACAGAAAAATGAAAATATCAACAAATGAGTTTTCACAGGATATGGATTCTTACTCTTCTCTTTTTGACAAGTTTTCTATGCACAAACAAGTGTGTGTCCTCAGTCATACATGTAGTCTACCTTACAACTGCCCTTTACCAAATGGACTTGTGTTTCTTCTAGGCATGAGGTAGCATTGCGCCTCCTTTGAAGGTAGATGAAGCACGTGACTCACATGGCCAGTGGCATGTGACCAGATGTGGTGCACACACACAGGCCAAGTTCCAAGAGCCACTGTTTAACTTTCATCCTTCTCTGTCCTAGGGTGACCGTCAAGCACATATTAACCTGACATCTTTCCCAGGCTGGGTTTCTGATTGGTTATAATACACAGAGAATTCTAATACCTTGTGATGGTCATGATAGGCAGGAAATAAACGTTTGTTGTACAAAATTGCTGCAATATGTGTGGTGGTTGTTATCCTAGCACGAAAACACAATCCAGCCTGAGTGTTGGCAAACTTTTCTCATAAAGGGCCAGAGAGTAGGCATTTTGGCTTTTATGGCCTACATATGGTCTCTATAATATATTTTCCTCTGTCTTTTTTCTTCTCATAACAAACAACATTCAAAATACATTCTTAGGGTACAGCCCATATGAAAGTAGGCTACAGTCCAGGTTTGCCCAGTGGGCAGTAGTTTTCTAATTGTCACCTCATGACTTCTTGGGATAGAGGCAGGAGAGTGGGGGCTGGGAAATGGCCCATTGGTTAAGAGCACTTAGCACTTGCTTCCCTTGCAGACTCTAGTTTAATTCGCAGCATCCACATCTGGCTGCTCAAAATAGCCGTAACTCTACCTCCATGGGGTCCCACACCGTCCTCTGAATGCCACAAGCACTTGCATGTACATAGATAAGCTAACACACACAGAGACACGGACACACACACAGATACACACACACTGAGACACAACACACAGACATACACAGACACAGAAATAAAAATAAATTTAAAAAAATCAAAAATGAGGATTTTGAAAAAGGAAGACACACTTCTTGATGCTGTCTAAATCACAGGTAACATTTCAGTTTAAACAATTTATAACAGCATATTTTTTAAAAAAAATATGTAGGAATTCTCTATTCTCCATTTCATTTATTTATTTTTTGACATAGAGTGCCAAACTCAAATGGAGCTCTGTAGTGACATAGCATAATGTTTCTCAAGGTGTTTCCTTGAGCATTACGATGCTACACACAAACACACACATGATGGAGAGCAGACTCAATATCGAAATTATTCTACCTGCCACATCCCACGAGATTGTTTTTAGCATTATGCCTGTCAGATGGGATGGAATGGCCATTCCCTGGAGCACACTGAACTGCCTTGTTCTGCTCTGTCTTGTTACTGAAGACCTAGAGTCTGAGTCATTGCCAGCATGGCAAATCTGTGTCGTGTTTTCCTAAGTTTCTGCATTTGGCCTTCTGATCTGGCTCTAGGTTTGCAAAGTATCTGGACAGTGTGTTTGGTCAATCAGGGCATGCACTCCATTTGTTGGTGATGTTAAATAACCTCATGCTAATATCTGAAAGCATAACGCTGGCAAATTATCTTGGATTCACACGAAGCACACTCTGTGTGGAAGGGCTTCCTTGAGTTTTTAACCTTTCCAGCTCCGTTGTTTGATAAGACTGAAAGAGTTAGTAATAGCAGTCTCTGGAAACTGGCAGGGTTTAAAAGCAACTAACAGGGGTCATCATGGAACTTGTTACCTATGATGGACACCCTGCTCCAGTAGACGGCTTCCCTCTCATATATGCAATCATCACCTTCCCGTGTTGTGCTTTCCAAACTCAAAACTGTACAATGAGAAACAAGTGTCTTCCATTTATAGTTACATCAGAAGGTTGTAGTAAAGTCAAGAAATGGAGCATCATAAGTTAGGTTAGAAATTAGAGAATAAATTAAATATCTCTCATTCATACTACAGTCATAAACCTACACATTCGATAAAAATACATATAAGATGCCACTGGACAAACCCTGAGAAATATAGAACTTACAGAGACTTGTATTTCACACAGGATGGTCATCTAGAGATAAAAGGACATGAGTAATAAAATGTAACATTTCACGGGTAAATAGTGGACCTGCAGGAGCTTTGCCACCCTCCACACTTTTTTTTTACTTCTTTTTATTCAATCTACAACAGCATGGAATGCTGCCTCTCACACTCAGGATGCCTTCCATCCTAAATTGAACCTTTCTGAAAACACCCTTCTAGACACACTGTGGGGTGAATACCCTTGATGATTTTAATCCTGTCAAGTTGATCAGCAAGATTAATGATCAGACATTCCATGTAGACAAGAAACAATGGAGTATGTCTTAACATCCTATTACAGTTCGTTTTTTCCTATTCTGCAGTAGTGAACTACATGCTGGGGATCTTTTAGGCAAGAAAATATCAATGCAGACAGATGCCTCTTTACTTCATATGTATCTATTTCAAGATTTTTACTAAGAGTCTGCTGTCCCACAAATACCCACGTCAAAAAATTAGTTCTGCTGAACACCATGCGGAGAGACTCATTTCATTAACAATGGTAGAAACTGATCAGCTAATTCTGAGTGATTCCTATCGTTATGAAAGTTGATGCTATAGCTACACCAGGTCCCAAGTGCAAGACATTCCCCCACCCAATGTTAACACGGCATGTTAGTAAGTTGTTGCTGTTCTGATTTTGAGACAGGACTGCATGTTGTTCAGGGCCTGCTGCAACCTTACTATGGAGCAAAGGATAGCTCTCAGTTAGTAATCCTCCTGACTGCATTTCCTGAATCCTGGGACTACGAAGCATGTGTTACTACACTTAGTTTAAGTGGTGCTGAGGACTGAACTCTGTTCCGTGCTTATGAGACAAGGACTCTACAAACTGACCTACACTGCCATTCCCGTGTGATATATATACACAATCTATTATTTATCCCTTCCATTACCTCCCTCCCAAAGTTCCCATACACCTTATTCTCCTTTGCTTTCTTTCAAATTTATGGCCTCTTTTTAATTGATTGCTATTGCATGTACAAGCTGTCAGTTATTATGAATTTATTGACTGTGAAAAATAGAAATTGATTGGGAATCTGTTCAACCTACTAGGGAACAGTAGGCCTATGTGGCTGTTGTTTTTGGAATATTACTCTAGTTTCAGAAGTTTTGGAAAGCTATGAGTCATTTATGCTATTCACTAAGGTAATGAATCCAAGTCTTACTCAAGTTTGTTTGCTTTAATAGTATTTAATTATTAATGATTGAAGAATAAGCTAAATCGGACATTGCTATAGGCTACTTTCCTGTAACTTGCTAACAATCTGAGCTCATGCCAATCTTATAAATTCTATTCAAGTGTGAACTGGTCTAGTTCAGAAAGCTCTGTTCTGGAGCTAGTCTAGGCCAAGCAGCAGCATGGGGATAATGGGCTTTTGGGGACATAGGTTAGAAATGAGTGGAGCTGGGAAAGGGAAACCTATAAGCAACTGTAAGAAAGACAGCCTAGGGCTGGGTCTTGAGTTGGTGGATCTGAGGCATCATGAGCAGTAATGATGAGTGTGTGTACAGGCTAAACCTCTGACGGCTTCTTCATCCGACAACGTTCACAACCGGAGAAGGAACGCTGCATTATGTCCTGTTGGGAAGAAGGGAGAAAGTGCGGCTGTAGAGTTAGAGAAACCTGCTCAGCACAGCACGGTTACAGCAGGTTGCACCAGGACGTCCATGCTCTACTTCAGTGATGGTTAACTGAGGCCTGGACTGCATGGCTGCTGATTAACCGAGCTTAACAAAGCGTGCAATGGATTTTCAGTAGTTTTAAAGCTATACTGCATCTTTCCAGTTTTCAAACAGCTTCATGAAAAGCAATCTAGAAAAATTTTCATTAAAAATATGTAACTTCTGTTCTGATGTTTTCTTTGAGGAAAATTGAATGATAGTAGGATTATGGCAATAACAATAGACAATATCTTGGATTTTACCAATGACAAACACTTTAAAAACCCTTTGTGCTTCAATAATCACAGTGTATGAAAACATTCTTTTACTCTTATTCTGCAAAAGAAGTAAATAAGTATAAAAAGTACTAGATGGTCCCCCACTTCATTGACAGCCATAAAAAGCCATAGGGAAGTAGTGTGCATTGGTCAAAACCCAGGGTCACACTATGATATTATATTTACAAAAATAATAAGACTCAATCCTTACAGAAGTCATAAGATTTGAAAAACAATATTCCCAAATCCTGGGTACTCTGCCTAAATTTTGTCTCCAATTTAGTTCTCATTATGGTTCAGTAACATCATGTGACAGATATACTACACATGCACCAAAAGTCCTTTATGGTAACCAATATTACCTAGAATCAGAAATGCAGAGGACGGAACGTACAGCCTCAAGGCTTCTTCAGAAGCTGAACAGGATGTGGACCTCCACCAAATATTTTTCGTCTAGTCAGTAAAAGTCATAATCTTATTGAGATTTCTCTAAGGTAATTACAGCCTTTATAAAACGCTGGAATTTATGTAAAACGTGTGTGCATTCGGCCATAAAAATAAAGTGGAGAACAATGCAAATCGAATTGCATAATTTGTTCAAACGCATGTCTCTTTGGTCACACCTTCTTAATGAATAGAAGCAGACAAGCAAGGCAGCTAATAAGTTATTTTAATAGGGTGATGTAACGGTGTGTGAACTGGTACCTCCTGGGAGAGTGACTGACAGATTCCTGTTCTCATTACTGTGTAGATTAGTCTCAGAGAATTCATTAGTGCTCAGTGTGGCAGCTCTGCTCAGTGCCCTTAATTTGAAGAAAGAGACAGGAGGCCGGTGTGCCCATGCGACTCCAAAGACAGATGATCTGGAGTTGAAGGCTTTTAGGGGCAAAGGACTCTCCTGAGAAGAGGGCAATTATTCATGGTTTTTTCAAGCCAATGGTGACAGCTCTCTTTCCTTTAGTCTGTATCACTACATTTAAAAAAAGAGCTACAGGAGACTGGGTTTCACATTACTTGGAAGAAAGAGATTTAACGCAGAGTGTTTCAAAGGTATACTGTATCTATATAGCTGAGCTTAACTGTAAACAATTTGACTTTACAAAGGGATGGCAGCAGCCAGAAATAGCACAGAAAACTGTAATTTATCAGTAACTCTAGTACTTAATTTTTAGGCAATAGGTTTGCGCCCTCTCACCAAAGCTTTGTACCGATTGATGGGAAAAAATATTCTATATGCTATTTCTACCACAGGTAAGAAAACCATTTCTCCGAAGAAGCAGAAACAAGATTCTAACTTTTAGACAACTTATAGAATCCACAAAGAATTGTTCATATGCTATTAAAAAAATCTTTCCAACTTTGACTCCAGCTCTTAGTAAGAAATGCATATTACGTGCAACAATACCCATGTAGGTGTTTATATCTGAAACCCAATGTGGCAGTACCTGTGATGTAATGTTTCCACTTTTGTCTATTCGAATCTCTAAATTCGTAGCACTGTATAGTATTGCATTTCTTTTTTAAATGATATTGTTCAAACTGCTGATTTTATTTTAAAATTACCTTCAATTTTATTTTACCATAAAGCAATAATACAGAATATGTGCACTGAAAACCACAGAGAGTAATCATTTTCACATCAAATCACACTTGTCAACCCAGGGATGAAAGCCCATTACTAATATAAAAACATCAGGCTCAGAGAGGTAAAGAAAGTTGTTTCAGACGCAGAAAGTGTGTGTCAGAGACACAGCATCACCACAGAGTAGCTGTGCAATAAATATTGTTTGAACAAATAGTGCAATTGTTTGCACATACAATCTTGGCTGCAAAATGCTGGCTAATCTTGTCAAGAACAGTGACTTCTCCAAGCAATACCTCTGCAGAGCAGAAGACACAGCCAGGCTGGTTCTCACCATCAGCTCCTGGGATCGAAGGAGAGAATCCTCGTGCCCTCCCCTCAACCATCTCCGAAACCCAGAGTCACTCACAGTCAGGTGGTAGGCTTTGGATATGCTATCTGAGCTCATAGAGGATTGCCTTTTCCTCTTACTAGCTGGTGTAAAGCTTGATTTAAAATCCTCTGCATAGTATTTAAGTCACATCAGGTAATAATATAGAATGTAGACTTGTTTGGAAGATTAAAATTTGTAGCAATTTAGAACATTGTCTGGCATCTGGCACATGGTAAATCATTGTCACAGTGACACTCAGCATGTATGTCATACTATGTGAGTGATTCTCCTTCAAGAGACTGGAACAGTGACTTCAAGCTCTTACCTATTTCATACCTGGGAACCCAGGCTCCTTTTTCTTTAGCTTTACTCTTAAAGAATTCAAATTCTTGATGTTGTATTCTCTTCGTTTTCAAGAGAACCTGCTTTTGCTCTCCTCTCACATTTATAAAGAGAAAGGTTCCCAACTCTCCCTCACAAGGGAGTAGCTGAAGAGCAGTCCTGGTTACCGCTGTGTGTTGCGTTCTCTGCAGCTGAATGGCTGTTTACAACACTCAAGTCTGACTCTCATTTTCTTAGTGGCCAAGGCTACCCACTCTAGCACATTTTTCAGAAGAGGTTGAATTAGAATAGGAAGGTAAGGGGTAGATGAGTCAGCTTGGTTGTATGGATTGAGTGACTTAAAATAAGCTAGAGTGAGACTTGGGCAAAAAGTTTCTATAGAAACATTCTTGATATTTTTCCCCAACTCTCTTGCTGATTGTTGATAATAAATGAATGCTCAGAGGTTATCTTTGACCTTTCCCATTGGACACTCTATCATGGTGTCAGTCAGTCTCTTTCATGAAGGTAGGTTTGTACTGGACAGAGTTTGTCAGTTCTGTTTCAATTCATCTCAAACCCAGTTAACAGTCTATGTGTTCTTAAAAGGAACAAACGAGGTATGATCAGAAATGAAGCATAAACCTAAAAGTGGCATAGTAACAACAAAGTAGTTGCCAATACTGGGATGACGACCCAAGATGATTTGCCTACTCGGTATTGCCCTCATTGCTCACAGAAGAAAAGGAAATCATGTGCGCCTGCTTTGGAAAGTTGGCATACAAATAAATATCTGTTTGGTTTTATTTACAAGCTAAATCATTAATGCTTTATTTATTATTTAATTGCATTCAGTTATCAATTAATGAGTTTCACATAGTTAATGAAAATTTGCGTCAAAAGATTTCTTCAAAGGCAAAGCAAAAATTATTTTTACCAGAACAAGACCACAATACAGTATTTTTCCTTTTCTTGGTATATTAGTCAGTTGTGTGTGTGTGTGTGTGTGTGTGTGTGTGTGTGTGTGTGTGTGTGTGTGTGTGTGTGTTGTGCTTATGGTGTGGGGTTCAGCTAGTCCAGCAGTGGCTGTCTGTTAATGGAAAGTCCAAGAATCCAGGAGTTAGTTGACCAGTCCACGAGTCTAGATGTCTCAGCTGGTCTACAATATATGACAGAATCTCAAAGTAGACTCTAATGCCGATGAAGAATGGACTTTATCAGGACAGTGAGAGCGCACAGGCACGGAGAGCAAGCTTTCTTCTTCCATGTCCTTTATAGAGGCTGTCAGAGGACGATGGCTCTTCCCACCTCAAAAGATCTGGATTAAAGATGTATAAGATGATTTTTTTTCTACCTCAAAGGATCCAGATTACAAGCGGCTCTTCCTACTTCTAGTCATTTAAGTCAAGTCCTCACAGGTGTGGCCAGCCGTTTGGGTTTTAGTTAATTTCAGTTGTAGTTGACAACCAAGAGTAGCCATCACAAGTTCAGCCCTTGTCAACTTGACACACAATCATATTTTCTTATGTGATGCTTAATTTCCAAATGAAAAGAAAAACCAGATCATAATTGCACCTACTATGGTGTAACTAGCCCTTGCACAACTGCAAGCATGATTACGGACCTTTGTTCTGTTCTGTCCTCTGTTGAAACATGGTGGCACAGTCTTACTCCAATTGTAGCACTCTAAAAACAGAGACAGGCAGACACTGAGGTGTGCTGGCTAGTCAGCCTGCTCTAAACAGTGAGCTTGGCTCCCGTGGAGAGATTGTCTCAGATAACAAGGTGAGGGGGAAAAATGGACAGCTTCTGAAGAGTCTCACGCCTGATTTACACACACACACACACACACACACACACACACATACGCATGCACACACGCATGCACACACGCACGCATGCACATGCATGTGCACATGTGTTCACACAATCACACACATGCTTATAAATTCTCATACACACAAGCATTCATGTATATTCACATAGAGAACAAGCATTTACACACATATGCACACAGATACTTATACATGCATACATACTGACATACACATTTGTAGGCACATGCACAAAACTAGAGAATAAATGTCTTTTACTACTATGTGTCTTTAGGAATAGGGTCCTATCTTCAGTGTATAAGATATTTAAAATTGCTTAGACCCTATTTGTCTTCTATAACTTGGTACATGTGATACAAGTTAGTATTTATATCTTCACATGAGTTCTGATTATGAACATGTTATTTAGCCCTATTTACTGACAGTGCGTCCTGCAATGTAGTAGGCACCAGGAAACAGCAAATCTTTTAAAAAGTTATTCATGCTTAACAAACATTAACATTAACATTGACATTAACATTATTCATTAACATTGAATATTTCATGTTTTGAGACTGTAAAAAAAAAGAGCAGTTAAAATTATCCTCTCTGAAGTTGAGCATAGGATATTTCATTATAACCCTAAGTAATTGGTGTTATTTTAAGTTTATTTTGATACTTTTCTAAAAATGAAGAATGACACCACCGTTTGTGGGTTAGTAGCTGGTGGGAATTCTTTGTACAGCTGCCTGGGTCATTTGTCTTAATCAGGCAGCAAATAAGCCTCCATTTCTTCAGGACACTGAGATCACTGTGCCTTTTCTATTCTGGCCCCTGGACTTTCAATAAATATAGCATAAGCTCTATGTTTTTCCATCCATGTGGAAAAATATGCAACAGAATCTCTAAATTCTATGCTTCAATTCAACTACTTAAAACAATAGAAAAAAATTAAAAAGCTGGTACAACTGCACAGAAAGAGAGGTTATGTTATATGTGTGTTTTAGCAGAGATCTGTAAAATGTGTGAAAGTTCTGTAACATAGAAGCAGCTAGCATACACCCTTAGGCATATTGCTGACCTCTCTGAGGCTGGAGTGCTGCTTTGCCAAGTACATGTATGAATAATCAGTATGTGTTCTAAGTGCATACACACATATATGTGCATGTAAGAGAAGGAATGGTGTTTACTGAAGAAGTAGCTGTCTCAAACAGTTTAAAGCTTATGTATATGGCTTGCAAAAATTAGTGAGGGATCAGAGCCTGCCCCGAGTGATATCCTAAGAAGGTAACACGGAATCAGGTCATGCGAAAAGCTGGATATTTACACAAGGGGCCAGAAAGCAGCTGACTCTGCCAAAGAAAGGCCAACACACTTTCTAAGGCAGCTCCTATTCTTGATCTGCAATGGACATAGCATCATTTTTAAGTGATGTAGTATCATTTTTTATAATGATTTTACAAATTACAGGTATTACAAAAGTTTTCTAAAACACAAGGCTCCAATTTGGTGTGTGAGTGTGTGTGTGTGTGTGTGTGTGTGTGTGTGTGTGTGTTCATGTCTTCCCTAAAAATAACAATTTTTGTTATCTGCATAAAATGATGAAGTATGATTATTTCATCATTGTGACTTATTTTCTTGAAAATTGCATTTTAAGTTCAGTATAAGCAGCTTATCTCTATCGTTTAGAGGAAACGTTTTTCCATTGGATGAAACTACTTTGGGCTATTTAGACATGTTTTACTTTTATTCTGAGGGTCCGCGCAATTTTTAATTTCTTAGACATGGAAACAGAGACTCTTTTGCTGAACCTAAGACATATCTCAGACATAGGATTTAGAGAAATCTAGCTGGAACTTACTTGGAAGGCTTCTCCCTGGCCACCTAGCTCTCCTAGTGTACAGAGATGCTGTGGCTGCTGCCAGAAGAAAACTAAGCAGTAGTCCTTTCCAGCCGTATGGTTTTGAACCAAAGCAATACATCCCCCAAGGACAATAGTGGCACTGATATTTTTGGTATGATTTGATTTAAGGCTCAGTTAATAGGAGGGAATCTGTGTCTGCTACTGTAAACTTATCAAACTACCCATGGCTGCTGAGGTCACAGAACCTCGTTCTGTTCTGTTCTGTTCTGTTCTGTTCTGTTCTGTTCTGTTCTGTTCTGTTCTGTTCTGTTCTGTTCTGTTCTGTTCTGTTCTATTCTATTCTATTCTATTCTAAAACTATATTTTCTAACTGCAGTCTAACCACATATTTTTATGCCCACAGATAAGTATAACATTCGCACCTCATCAAAGACACTCCTTTTTCAGTGTGTGGCATATGGAAACTTTACCATGGAAACTCACAAGTGGTGACAACACTGAGAACAACTGACTGACTGTAGGTTGTCCAACCACAGATGGTACATTTACAACACAACCTGACTCAGGGGACATTAGGAAAGCAAGTAAAAAAAATTATAAGAGCCAGAGGGCCAGAATTTTCCTGCAAGATTACTGTCTTTGACAGATGAACTGCAGCCATGAAGCCACAACTGTAGGGAAGCAGACCTGCAAAATGACCACACTGGTGACATTTCTCCACAGATAGGGAAACTCTCCTACATGAGGAGCTAGAGGCAGCTAATAGCAAGTAAATAAGGGCAGACCAGTCTTCTGTAAGGACAAGGCTCCTGATAGGTCTTCCAATTCCAAGTGGTCAGCCCTAAACATACACACATATAAACAATACTAATGAGCCAAGGCGAGAATGTGTGTGTGTGTGTGTGTGTGTGTGTGTGTGTGTGTCCAGGTCTTTGTGTGTGTGTCTGTGTCTGTGTGTGTAATAAAAATAATTAAAGAAGTCATGAATTTAGCAGGAAGTAGAGAGAACACAGAGTTGGCTGGGGGAAAGTTGAATGGAAATAATGTAAATACAGTACTCAGATAAGAAAGCCTATACACACACACACACACACCAAGGACACTCTGAAATAGAAAATTTCCAATCCATGTGCTAAAGGACTGCCTACCATTTAGTTCTTTCCCCTAGACTAGAGAACTGTAGCAGCCGTCCACAAAGAGGCAAGCACCACATAAGGATCCCCAAAGAAGCCTGATGCCTTGAATTTCTCAGGAGAATGCGATTGCTTCTTTATGACATACAAGTTTCCATAGCCTGGGTCATTCTTACACAGTAAACTCCAGTGGTTGTTTTATTTTTTCTCTTCATTTTTTTAATTGTTGAAAAATTCATAGTTGTACACTATTTTGTGCCTCCTGTACAAACACCAGCGTGTTTAGAAATTCAAGGAAAGCTTAATTATAGCTTGGACAGTGTTCACCACACACTGTTTTTTTTATATCTGCTCTTCTACAATTTTAATGTGCATTTAAACATACCCACAACATTGTTAACCAAAGCACAGATTCTAGTCAACATTATGAAAAGACATATGCCATTTCATTTTAAGGTATGTGCTGGCTATGGAGTCCAGGTTTCTCACATGTTAAGCAAGTGTTTTACCTTAGAGCTACATGACCAGCCCTGCATCTGAATGTTCAGTGTGCAGTTCTACTGTAGTATGTTTGTTTGTATGGCTATGAGATGACTCTTCAGAGCACTTCCCTGCCGCAGAACTGAAGCCCTGTGCGTATGAAATGACTGCTGTTTTTGCTGTTACTTAGCCACCGCTCCATTTCCTAAAACTCGGCCCACTTTGGGTGGCTTGTTTTGAGGCCTCATGCTTTGTCATTTTTGTGATTGGCTATTTTAATAGCATTTGACACATAGTTCTCCGTTTTTAAAGCAACATAATATTAATTGTGCAAAAGTTTGTTTAGTCCTTTCATCTGTTGGTAATATTTCAGTTGATTCTACCTCTGTACTCCATAGTGGCACTGACTGCAGTGATGTTCAAAGCTATGCTTAGAACCTGTTTGCAATGATCAGAGGTACAGTGTTGTGTACTTTTTATGGGGAGAGAAAACACACACTTGTAAAGGTAGCTGGCTATACATTTTGACTCCTGGCAGGTCACACAGGCACCTACCTAGGAGCTATCTGAATTTATGAATAAAACATACACACACACACACACACACACACACACACACACACACACACACAGCAGTTGATTTTAAAATAGATAGTTCGGCTAGCTCAAAGGCTGAGCAGTTCTAATCCTCCCCACAGCTAGCGTACATTTCCCTCCTGTAATCCCGGCTTAACACCCTCTGATGCTTTATTTTATCTTTGTTGCCCTGGCTCCTTCTGGGCAGCTCTCAAGTCTTTACTACCCAAGATGCTTCTGAGTTGCCCTTCCTGGGGCGGCATTCCTTCTTGCCTACATTTCAGATGATTTTCCTTTTGCAGCTCTAAAATCTGATCTGTCTCCCTCTGAATCATGGCAATTCTCCCTCTTCTCTTCTGCCCAGTTCCTAACCTGCGCGTCTCTGAAGGTCCCGTCTCAGTCTGCCTGTTCAGCCATTGGCTCTTTATTGATTGATCAAAAACCACTTGGGACAGTTTGGATATGCAGATTCCTGATGCTGGGGACCACATTAATTCAAAGCATAGGAACCAGTCCCCAACATCTCACCTTTTCTGTCCAAACTTTTTAAAAAAGCTCTTCTCTCAGACATAAACTGAACATAACTATAACAATTTTGTAAATTACAAAGTATGATATACAATTAACATCCAGTCCATCATATTTGGAAGTTTAGATAAAATATTCTATAATATTTCCTAACTTAACGAGCTACAACTCTGTACCTAAATCATTTGTGAATGGACCTTGGTGGTCAGCCTTAGGAATGAAATCTAATACCTTTTTTTAATCAAGGCAGTGGAAATGGGGGAGAAAAATGAGGCCTGCCGGGGCCATGCCTGAAAAGCTAGAATTGGCCAGAATCCTTTCAGGTAGTACTTATGCTTTAGTCTGTTGTGGGTTCTTTAGCTCAGGAGTGTGTGTTAGGGATTGGGTCATCAGTTGACCCACACATCTTCTGGCCTCTTTTGATTAACTATCCTCTATACCTTGGCAGTTGGTTCCTCTGACAGTCTTTGATAGCTTGGCTCTCCTGAGAATAAATCTCGGCAGTGTTCTCTCTCTCTCTCTCTCTCTCTCTCTCTCTCTCTCTCTCTCTCTCTCTCTCTCTCTCACACACACACACACACACACACACACACACACATCAAGCCTAGGGAAGGGGCCTAATGAATCTGGTCAGCTCCAGGGACTTCCTGAAGCTACTTTGAGTTACTTTCTGTCTTAAGGTGCTTCCTTGTGAGATAAAATGTTTCAGTGTCAGAGGAAACTGCTGCACATCACTTCACAGTTGAATCACAAGATGTGCTGCTTTGGGTTTTGTCAACTCAACACCGATTTAGACATACAGAAAGAGAGAATCTTTACTGAGGAAATGCCTCTATTAGATTGGCTTGGGGCAGTTTCATGATTAATTTATGTACAATTTCATGTATATGTTTAATGATTACTTATGGTGCCGTCCCTGGGCAGAGGGCTCTGGCTGGTATAAGGAAGCAAGCTGAGCAAGTCATAGAAAGCAAATCAGAAAGCATCATTCCTTCATGACTTCTGCAGTGTTCCTGTCTCCAGGTTCTTGCCTTGAATTTCTGTCCTGACTTTCCTGATAGACAAATACAAACTATTAGATGAAACAAACTCTTTCCTCCCATAGTTGCTTCTGCTTATGGTGTTTTATTACATCAGTTGAAACCATAAGTAAAATACTGATCATGAGATAACGCTACCTTTTAAAAAAAACTTATTCATTTATTTTATGTATATGAAAACACTGTCGTCATGTCTTCAGACACCAGAAAAGGAGTATCAGATCCCATTTCAGATGGCTGTGAGACACCATGTGGTGCTAGGAATTGAACTCAGACCTCTGGAAGGACAGCAAGTGAAATCTCTCACTCAATAAAGCTATTTTTTTTTATTAATTTTGAATATTTCTTATATACATTTCTATTCCCTTTCGGTTTCCGGCAAACATCCCCCTCCCCTCCCCCTTATGGTGTTCCCTCCCCCTCTCCCCATTGCCGCCCTCCCCAACAATCTAGTTTCACTGGGTTCAGTCTTAACAACCAGGGCTTCCCCTTCCACTAGCAGTGATCTTACTAGGATATTCATTGCCCTAGGTCAGGTCAGAGTCCCAGTCCATGTATCTTTGGTAGTGCTTAGTTCTTTCTGTTTGTTGGCATTGTTGTACATAAAATTCTTCAGTTCTTTTCTCTGATTCCTTCAGGTTCAGTGGTTTGCTGCTGGCATTAGCCTCTGTATTTACTGTATTCTGGCTGTGTCTCTCGGGGCGATCTACACTTCTGCACTTCTTGCTTCATCCATCTTGTCTAATTGGGTGGCTGTATATATATGGGCCACATGTGGGGCAGGCTCTGAATGGGTGTCCTTCATGTTTGTCTTTTCTCTCTTCCCGCAAAAAAAAAACTGATTCACATTTTGATCATCCGTCTGAATTTCATTTGTTCTAGGCATCTAGGGTAATTCAAGCATTTTAGGCTAATAATTAGTGTGAGTGCATAGTATGTCTTTCTGTGATTAGGTTAGCTCACTCAGGATGATATTTTCCCAATTTAACCTTATTTTGCAATTTCATAAAGTGTAATAAAGCTACTTTTACTGGAGAAAATACAGTGCCATTTCCCAGAATGGTCCCACCATCATACTTCTTCACCAGTTGTGCAAAAAAATTCCATTTTCCTTGGTCCCTAACAACACTCATTTGTTTCTGTTCTTAAAAAAACAAATAGCAAGTAGTATTGAAAACCAACCAAAAGCTGTAGGGACCTGAATTAGTGCAGTGAGCCCTCATATAGCAGCAAGTGTAAGTAATTGCTGAGAGAGAGGTGGGTGTGCCTAGAAACAAACCAGCGTAAGTCATGGTGGAGAGCAAAAGTGGAGAAAGGAGAAAGGCACCTATTGTGAACATGTATTCTTCACACGTGTACCCACAAAGTATGATCATGTATATCCACAGGCATATGTGCATGTGTACACATCCTTCCCATACATCCAAATAATAGGCATACCGATTGGACATCAGGTTATCTACAGATGGTTTGAATTTTCCTTCCTCTGGTGATTATCAAGGTTGAACATATTTGCATATGCTTGTTGGCCATTAGAGCATCTTCTTATGAGAAATGCCCATTCAAGCTCTTTACATTTATTTAAATTCGATTATTTTTATTTAACATTTTGCAGTTGAGTTGCTGGACTTTTTATGTGTCTAGCATATCGAATCCTCCTCAGATAGTTCAATTGTTAATATTGTCTCTCCCTTTCACTCTGATGATTGGGTGCTTTGAAGAACAAGATTTATTTCCTTTTCAATGTGCAGTGTGTTAAAAGCTTCACATGGTTTATTGCACATGGGACCTTTTCCCATTCCATAGTACTCCATTGCTCCTTTTTTGCCTGCTTCTGTTTATCCTTTTGGCTCACTTAAATAATTTCACTTTTATTTTTATTTTACACCCACACACACCCCCACCCACACACAGAGGCACACATATACACACACAAAGTTTTATGTAACTGTAAATTCCTCTTGAAGTGTTCGGGGAAGTTCAAGAATAATTGCTATTCTCTAATGCTGGCAGACTTATCTAGTGAGGTTACATATCGTCTGTTGAGACTCTGGCTTTTCAAATTTCATTCTTGATGGGTTAAATCTGTGCCTCTAAGGTACAATTCACTGGCAATTAGGTATAAAACTCATAACCTTTTCTAATTTCTATAATAAGTGTTCTTTTACATTTTCTACTCCTTTAGACTGATCTCATTTTGATCAGTCTTCATTGCTATTTTCTTTCTAAAAATTCTCTATTTCAGTAATCTTTGCTCTAGTTAACTTTTAGTCTTCTTTCTTCTGCCCATACCACTAACCACAACATAAATAATCGTCGAGTCTATCAAGGCCATCTAGAGATAAACTACTTAATATACAGCTTTGGCTTTGAATTATTTATTTATTTATTTATTTATTTATTTATTTATTTATGCATTCATTCACTTACTGGAGGGAGTGCATGCCATGTGAGTTCTATGGGATATAGCTCATGAATTCTCTCCCCTGGAATCACCTTGCCAGCCTCGACCCCTTAAAGTAACTTTTAAAGACCCCTTATAACTATGCTTTGGTATTACAGTTTTAGAAGAAGGCTCTATAAACATTCAATGCATTGTATGCTTGCTCACGCAACATACAACATTCAAAAAATCAATCAATGTGTTATCTTATTCTAATATAATGGACTAAAGCAACAAAAAACAGTGGTTATAGTAGACGCAAAGTGATTTTAATGTATATTGTCAACAATAGTTCCATTCCAGCAGTCTGCTTTGATTCAGTTTGCCCAGGTGGAAATGCTAACTGTGTGGTAAGCAGATGAAGCTTTTGAGTACTAAGGAACTAGATGCCACTTGCATTCTTTTTTTTTTTTTATTCATTCGCCCATGTTGGTCATGTGTAAGGATTCTCTGAAATGACAACAGAGGTTTTAGCATGCCCTTACTACTCCTTCATAATGTTCGTATTATTTTGTTTTAATACTGATTTTATTTAGAACTTCATATAATAGGATCCAAATCCCTTTTTCTTTCTGATTTTCTATTTATTTATTTATTTATTTATTTATTTATTTATTTATTTATTTATTTATTTTTACACTCCAGATTTTTTTCCCCTCCTGGTCCACCCTGCCCACCCAAAGGGTTCCACATCCCATACCTTCTCCCTGCACCCCTGCAACTCCCCCTCCACAAAGATGTTCCCACCCATCCACCCCACCAGACCTCTAAATTTCCTGGGACCTCCAATCTCTTGAGGATTAGCTGCAACTTCTTTGACTGAACCCAGACCCGGGAGCCCTCTGCTGTATATGTGTTGGAGGCCTCATCTCAGCTGCTGTATGCTGCCTGGTTGGAGATCCAGTGTCTAAGAGATCTCCGGGGTCCAGGTAAATTGAGATTGCTGGTCCTCCTAGAGGTTTGCTGTCCTCCTTAGTTTCCTCCAGCTTTCCCCTAATTCAACCGGAGGGATCAGCAGATTCTGTTCCTTGGTTGGGTGCACATATCTGCATGTGACTTTTTCAGCTGCTTGTTGGGTCTTTTGGAGGGCAGTCATGGTTGGTCCCTTTTTGTGAATGCCCCATAGCTTCAGTAATGGTGTCAAGTGTTGGGGCTTCCCCTTGAGCTGGATCCCACTTTGGGCCTGTTGCTGGATCTTCTTTTCCTCAGGCTCTTCTCCCTTTCCATTCCTGCATTTTTCCATTGGTCAGAGCTTTGGCTGTGGCATAGCAACCCCATCCCTCATTTGATGCCCTGTCTTTCTGCTGGAGGTAGATTCAATAAGTTCCCTCTCCCCACTGTAGGGCTTTTCATCTAGGGTCCCCCACTTTGAGTCCTGAGAGTCTCTCACTTCCCAAGTCTCTGGTACATTCTAGAGGGTCTTCCCAATGTCCTTCCTCCCAAAGTTACTTGTTTCCATTCTTTCTGCTGGTCCTCAGGGCTTCAGTCCTTTTCCACCACCCAATACCAGATCATATTCCTCTTTACCCCCACACCCCATCCTCTCTTCCTCCCCTGTCCCTCTCTCCTTTCCCCCTTTCAAGCATTCCTTTTAAAAGAATTCAATTCAGTTCTTTGAGAATTTCAAGCAATGTGTCTCATAACATTCCTTCTCTTTCCCCCAGTTCTTCCTGGATAGTCCCATCTCCTTTTATTGTCACCCAGCTTTGTCCTCTATTTGTTTGGATGGTTTTGCCATCATTGCCGATTTCTGCTGACAGAATGTTCTTAGTTGTGTGGGCTTCCACTGGAGCATGCTGAACTTAATCAGAGGCTATGCTCTTACAGGAGACCTTCCTTCCTCAACAGATGACAATGACCATTACCTCCTCTACTAGGGGTGGAATTCATACCCAACTCCCTTATGTATGCTACAAATTTGTTCTGACTTGGGCTTGCACGGGTCTTGTGCATACTGCTTTCCATTAATATGTGTAGCTGCCCTGCTGTGTTCAGAGTTTTGGGGGAAGGTGTTTGTGTGTGTGTGTGTGTGTGTGTGTGTGTGTGTGTGTGTGTTTGTAAATATAGATATAGGTATACGTATAGGTAGAGATAGATGATATAGATATAAATATAGATATAGATATATAGGTTTAGGTATAGATATAGATGTTATAGATATAGATGATATAGATATATAGATATAAATTAGTGCTGAATATTCTACAGTCTTATTCTCTACAGTTTGGCGACTTGTGGGTCTCTGTGTCAATCACCATCTAATGCAAGCAGATGCTTCTCTGAGAGGGTTGAAAGATGTGTTAGTCCCTGGGTATAATGGTAAGCCATTAGGGGTTGGCTTAATACTATGTCCATTTAGCAAAACACTATGTTAATGGATTATCTGTAGGTACTTGGCCTGATAATGGTGCCAGGTACAGGTTTCATCTTGAGTGGGACTGAAATTCAATCATAAAGTGGTTGGTTACCCCCACAACATTTATACCACTGTTTTATCAGTTGAGAGATGTCTTGCTAAGTCAGTTATTACTGTAGTTCATAGGATTCTCTGGTGGGTATTGATTGATGGCTACTTTTTGCTGCCAATAACTTACATAGCTCCTTTCAGCATTATGGAAGCTAGGCAGTAGAGATGAAGTTTCCAGGTCAGTGTCAGAATGATTTCCCCTTACTCTATGACTCGGGTGTGTGGTATATTCAACAATAGGACCCCATCTTCACGTTCTGGAGTATAACCAAAAGCAGTACAATGGCCTGTAATGTTTGAAATCTTTAGGGTCCCATAGACAACAACACCAACAGAAGTAACTCCTCCCTGAGACTGGGATTCTTATTTGTCAACCTTGGAGTTTAGTAGGAAAATTTTTGTCTCATTACAGGATAAGCCCATTTTAATCTTTTAATGTATGTGTATAAATATCTGACCTCTCCTTCCCCACCCCAATTTATACTTTTCTTGTCTATAATTTCATTTTATCCTTTTATACCAGTGTGTTCTATTTACTCTCTTTTGGAAATTGTTCCCACAGTTCTTTAGCGATTTCCTGATTCTCTGTATATTTCAAATAAAACTCAAATACCTAAAGATTGAAAGGTAACTTCTGCAAAAGAGGAGAAACACACAATAGAGATATGTGTCTTTCTATGCCTGAGTTATTTCACTTAGAAAAGCTTGTTTTGACCTCCAAGCATTTGGTCTTTAAAGCAAAATTAGATATGTGCCACACCAGGTAATGTATGAGGTTTCCAGGGTTTTCTCCACATTCAAAGAGTTCTCCAACAACGAATGTCTTGTACGGGTTCCTTAAGTTCATAATTACATTGGGTTTCCTATTTTGACCAAACTATTCTCCATTGAGTTTTTCACCTGAAATTTTGATTACTTCCTATCTCCACGCCTGCTATTATTTTCCCTAGTTTCCACACTCTAAGCAATATCATCTATGTACATGCATATATGTGGATATATTCTTGTGTACATTCATTAGTTTGTTAACATGTGGCGATACATGTGGAGCCGAGAGGTCTATGCTGAGTGTCTTCTTGAGATGCTCTCAACTTTATTTTTGTTCTGGAAAAGCTCTTTCTATGAACCTGTAGTTCATCTATTTGCCTCACCTGGATTTCCAGTGAGTTCTAAAATCTACCTGTCTTTGCCTCCAAGTACTGAGATTACAAACACATGCCAATGTAGCCACCTTTTCACAGGGGTGCTTAGGAACTCACATTTATTCCTGAAGCCTGTTTCTTGGTCTTATTGTCCTAGTCATTCTAGAATTTGATGTTCCATTTGTCTATCACACCTTGGGCATTCTTTACTAGTTCATAGATCCCAAGAATAAAGGACACTCAAGTTGCTTCAGAAGAGGTGATCCAAGTATTCAGAGCTCATGAAATGGACACTATCATTTTAGTTTTCAAGACAAAGAATAATTTCTACCTAGAACACTAAATATAATGATCTGATATTTCTTTTCATTTAACTTAATATCTTACTTCTAGTTTATGTTTTTAGTAACAATGTAGGAATATTCCTAAATAAATTATATATATATGTGTGTGTGTATGTATGTATGTATGTATATGTATATATATGCATATTCCTAAATACACAAAGAACAACCTGTTTGGTCTGTTCTGAAATGCCACAATGTAGTTAGACCATTAGGTTTGGCCTTGGTGGGAGGATTGGAGCTGAAGGTTCTCATCTTTCTTTAGCTACAGTACTTATCATTTCATTACTTGTTTGCATAATGTTAACATGTTTTACCTCTTTCCTCTTTTTAAGGTTTTAATTAGTTGGATGCTGACTTGCTTCGTGTGTTGCTTTTCCTATCATCTTTTTCACTTTTTTGGGTGTGAATTTCTTTCATATGATTTTCTGGCCTTTGTACTACATTTTTAATTTTGGCAGCAATAACTAAATTTCAGTTTCTCATTGTTCTGTTTCTTTGGCTAGATGTGATTTCCTTTAAATCTTATTTTCAAGATGCTTTTAAAAATGTTTTAAATGTTTCTTTTTGTTTTTTCAATTACTTGTTTCCTCTAAGATAATTTTTTGTTTTTGAAGTTTTGAATTTCCCTTTTAATTTTGTCAGTTTTCTTCAAATGGCACCACCTCTGTCTTTTTATTAAGGAAGAAGGCCTGAAGGGATGAACGTATATTTCTGCTTTGTTGTATTAACAGGACAGTTTCCTTACAAAGTTTCTCCTCTAGCTACTGGAATGGGATGGGCAGACAACATTGACCAGTATGTTCTTTCTTTAGGATGGATGTTGGGAGCTTTCTTTTAGGCTAATGTTTTGAAAACTCTCCAGAGATTATGGTTTTTCTCTTATGTGCCAACACATTTAGAAGTTAGACTTTTCTGGATTTGTTTGGTTTCTGTAGAAATAATTTCTCACATGTCTTTCTTTGGTGGTCCAAAATACTGCCTTTCTGAGACATGTGTTGAAGTTGTAGAAGAGATACTGGCTTGAATTCTGTCATTGTCAACTTTAAATAATCTGTTTTTAGCTTCATATTTTACCTCCCCCCTAACTTTTGCCAACTCATTTTGTACCCAGAGTTCTTCTCTGAGATTCCAAAGTCAGGTTCCCTGCCTTCTATACAGATCTCTGTTGCTTGTTGATTCTTCATCATCTTCATGTCAAATGATCTTTCCTACACTTATAGTCCAAAAATTAATTAGAAATTTAACCTTCAGGAGTGCATAGGACTTGTCTCATCTGTTGTGTTGGGCGTTCTCCTTCATGCTCTTGTTTATCATCGTCTGTCTCACAGCTCTGTTGCTCTCTGTCACAGGGAACTGACTGTCAGTCATATCATGTTACCAACTGCCGGCCAGTGGTCATCTAGGTTCAACCATTAAGAAGTACCAGGGTGATAATGGCCAGAGGGAAAAGAGAGGAGGTAAGCAGGTCTCCACCTGTTTCTGCCTTTGGCAGCATCTCCAAAATCACCATCCCTTCTTTTATTCCACCCAATTCAATACCTTCTGAACATACATGGCCCCCAACTTGTGATTCCAATTCTTGTCTAGTAGTACTTGATTCTGGTGTCTGCCAATAATATCTTATCCCTGTATCTGTCCTGCCACAGTGGTGTTAATAGCATCAAATGTTGCTTACTTATATGACTTTTCACATCACATCACACTTTGGCAAGTGATGACATCCATTGACTTGACTCTTCTTACTGTCTTCTGAAAGGCATAGATGTAAGGTATACCCTATATATCTACATTTTTAGTTTAATAGTTCTTGGAAGAAGTGGATGATCAATGTATATGGCCAGTCTGTCATCATGAACTGAAAAATGCATGTTTTGAGGATTTAGTTGCGTATTTGCAGAACCTTTGTATCATATTTAATTTCCACTAACACCATATGGTGCCCATATCTGACATTTGCATAACTCAATGTATGATACTGGTCACGTCAGTGTATCTAATCTTTACATGGAAATACGAATTAAAATTATACGTACATTCTCTTGACTGAAAACATCTCATTTTTCTTCTAACACCTGGAAATAGTCTATGAAGACAGAAAGTCTTCATGCCTAAGTTTGGGTTCAGAATGGCTAGTCAATTACTCAAAGGTTCAGATTCCCAACACTAGGAGAGAAAAAAAAAAGCTACTTTCCGGGTGGCTGCTCTAAAGTCTAAAAAGGAGGAACTTTTCTGGCTCTCTATGAAAGTCAAGTTCTTCCCAGAAAAAGAAAGTCATTACTGAGATCCAAATTTTCGAAGCATGACTCAGAAAACAGTGTGTCTCAGGGAAGACTGACTCACAATCATCTACCTCTGCTTTCAAGATCAATAAACGATCAGAAAAAGTTGTATCTTACAGGGATTTCCATATCAAGAATGAGAAACAGAGTAAAAGTACAAGACATAGTGGATTTCTAAAAGTGACATGTTGCCTTTTCTCCACTGTACAGAACAACGTCTTAGTTGCATCCCTTACAGAAACCACATCCATTTATCAATTTGAAGTCTGGTTTGGCAATGGCTTATGGCATTTTATGGTAGTCTTGCAATCATGCTTGGTCTTTGTCATTTCCTTAATTAATGTGGCATCTGCACACTCGGGATGTCCTCTATGACCTCCAGCTTCTTCCATCAGCAGAGATCATGTACTTTTTTTTTTTTATCAACCCATTGCTTTGCTCTAACAGGCATTCTTTCCATTATTCAACATCAGCTTTCTTCTTTCTTTCTTTTTTTTTTTAATCTTGAAAATGAAGCTAACTGGGCCCAGAATTATCCATCCCGGGCTGAGTAAAGCATATGACTGGGAGAGATAGCACATTCTTCAGAAAAATCAATGTAGCTAGTCCTTAGGTTCACAAAAAGCCCCTATTATGCTGCACAATCTTTTCTCACAACAATGTTATATACCTTATACTGATTTTATTAAAGAGTTAAAACTTTTCTCTTCTCCTTCTTCCCCACTCCCTGTCGTAACTTTTCTTTCCTCCCTTTCTCCCATTATTAAAAGAGATGGAAAAAGTGGAAGAGTCACAAATCTTAGCTTTATCATCAATGAATTTATTCACAGCTCTCAGTTCCTTGTGGTCTATGAACAGGTTACTGTAGAACAGACAAGGGCTTTTAGTTTTATGGGGTGACAAGTTAGTGTTCTGACTAAACACAGATGTTTTGGTGACTTGTTGGGGTGGAGCCCAATTATTTAGCCAAGTTGGGATCCACACAAGGGATACTTCCCTTTGCTGAGTACTCAGTCCCAGATCACAGTCAAGGAGAAACAAGGACCCTCAGCAGGCAGAGAACTTCAATTAGCATAATTAGGAGAAATATTTTGCACAGTTTCAAATAAAGAAGAAGGGAGAACTCATTGACACTGCAATTTGTCTAATGAATATCTTATTGAAAATCATTTCTAATGTGAAATTAAAAGCCAAAGCAATGAGTACATTAGGCAAATTGGTGTACAAAAAATCCCCTTGGAGTTCCCTTACTTTATCAGTCATATTTTACACACATCACTTCTTACCTTAATAGTTATCAGCTTAAGCCCTCAGAAGGTAAAACTCTCAAATTATTTTAGAAAATAGTTACACTTTTCATAATCACAAGAACTACACACACACACACACACAATCCTCTATTGCTTCATTCAATTTCCATCTGAAGGGGTTTCAGTTGAATTAGCTTGGTGACTTGGAA
Organism: Rattus rattus; assembly: GCF_011064425.1. Classification (NCBI taxonomy): domain Eukaryota; kingdom Metazoa; phylum Chordata; class Mammalia; order Rodentia; family Muridae; genus Rattus; species Rattus rattus. Next base: position 206,466,611 of record NC_046156.1, on the reverse strand, counting down.
GCATTTAGTATGACTAAAACTTTCCTCACATGCTGTGGCTTTAATTGTGGAAAGTCAGATCCCCTTACAGTGCCCTTGGGTATGGTGTATGAAATGCCCATCAGGAACAAACCAACTGTAATACCATGGTCTCAAATGATTGGTGTCTTTGCTTTCTATTTCGTTCAAACACACAACTGATTGAACCTGCACAGGGGAGCACTCCTACAAGTTCATTTCATATTATTTATATGAGTCTATTCCCCTTTTGTATGTCTACACACCACATACACAGTATTCTTATGGATCCCCAAACAGGGTATTGGTTGTCTTGAATGTAAAATGGTTAGCCACAATGTGAGCATTTCAATTGAGCTAGAATCATCTAGAAGAACAACCATTGCTCTTAACTAGTGGGTCATCAATTTGATCCCCCGTACCAGAGAACCTTTCTATCTTGCCACTATTTTTTAATATAAAGTGTTTTTATTCATTGACATACGTCTATCAATCTTTTTCAGCTGCAACAGAAGCTATTGTGGGATGCTCAGAAATTTTTCTTTTGTATGGATTTGGAGTAGCACTTAGGAAGATAATGAGTGACAGGGGATGTGCTAATCATATTTTGAGCTAATCATGCTCATGCTACAAACCTGTATATTTTAATCACATTTTATAAATGTCCTATTTATTAAATATGTTGTTAAATAATTAAGTTAAAATAACTTAAATTTAAATTTAAATATTTTATTAAAAACCATATATATGGGGTATAAACATATTTTTTCAATGTTTTATTTGGTACACACACACATATTTCAATTCACTCTCAAGGAAATAAATACAAAAAGATTAACAATTTAGAGGATAGTTAATAAAGTCCAATTATAATGAAAAGTAGTGTCTGCAACTTTTATAAACATACTGAGGTCCACCATAAGTGATTATTTATAAGGAAATTGGGTGGTTGTGAACACAGGACCTGGGGTCTGGCAAGCTCTTGATGTTGGTAGTATACATGCATGATTGACTTAAGAAGTTTTAGGAACTGTCTCCTGGAAAGATCTTATTTTTGTACATGACTACTCCCTCCTTGCAGTGCCAGCCCATGTCTGTTACTGAGACAGAAAACTTGAACAATCAAGTCTTGTTTCCAAAGATGATGGCTTCCAAAAGGAGATCAATAGGGCAGCTGGGGAATTGAGAGTTAAGTGGGAGATCTAAAAACACCAGTTATTGACTCCATCCCTCTTCTTCCTATGGGGAGGCTGTCTCTAAAGTGCCGTCAGAAAAAGAGGACTGTCTGTGTTGATTATCTCATCACAGGAGTAGGCATTTGTGCCATTTCCTGTCTTTAGAAGGAAATGTTCCGGGTTAGCTGTAAGAAACACTCATCTTGTCTCAGAGCTCATTATGAGTGAGGTAGGTGTGGGATCTTTTCCTTCTGGCAACAGCACCATGGAGAGAAAGGGAGAGCCAGGATTATCTCACAAATAGAAAGGAACAGCAAGTTTTACACCCACTGCTTTTTAAAAACGATAGTAGGGACGTCTGACCTGAATTGAGTAAAGCGCTTGGGATGACTCAGCTGGCGATCCAAAACGTAATCTTTACTCTCTTACGTGAGTAGTTCCCGAGACACCACAACACAGAGGAAAAGTGAACGTAACCCGAAGGATGCTCCGTCCAGGCAGAATGCAAGTAAAAGTAATGGAGGCTCCCCTCAACTCCATTTCTCTGCCTTGGTGAGTACTATCGGCGTTCAAAAGAGGAAGAGACTTCCTGTCAGGCCTCAGATCTGGACGTGGATGCTAGGTTTCATTTTCACACCAGGCTAATGTTTTAAGTACGGATGAAAACTGGCTTTAGCACAAAAGTATTCTACAGGAAGAAAGATGGAATGAAACACGTTTGTTCCTCGAGGAGTATATACCGCTGTCCAGAATTTTAATAATGCACACAAAGCTTTAGAAACTGGCTGTGATGCTTTCCCGATGTCTTTAGGATGGGAGGATGCTTCCCCAGCATGTTCTCCGCCCTCCCTTAAACCCCCAGTACCTCAGGAACTGTGCATGGGACTGCAAAGGTGTAATTCTACACTAAGGAGGTAGATGCAGGAGAAACCGAAATACAAGGTCCTTATTAGCTTAAGTGAATTGTAGGCCAGCATGGTCAACATAAGAACACCCTTCCCCCAAACACACACACACCACAGACACACACACACACCACACACACACACACACACACACACACACACACCCCCACATGTACACACACACATACCACACACACACACACAAACACACACACACACACACACACACCACATACACACACTCACACACACACACACACTCACACCACAAACACCACATATACACACACACACACCACATACACACATACACACACACACTCACACACACACACACCACACACACACACACCACATGTACACACACACCACACATACACACACACACACACACCGCTGGTGAGATGACTCACTGAAACCTGATGGTCTGAGTTAGATCCCTCGGACACAGTGGAAGAACCAACTGCCACAAGTTGTTCTCCAACTTTCACAATGTGCGAGATGGTACACACACACCCCAAATAAATAAAAGATAATAAGAATAAGTATAAATCAATACAATGCCTGGCTTAGCATTTAAATCTTCTACTGGCTATTTTATAGAGGCCCTTTCTAAGCGGCAATTCCTACTCAGTCGTTTTTGACTGTGAGGATGTGTCATGACAGACATGGTACTTTAGTATTTGTAGATTGAGAAGACCTAAGAGGCAGGCGCTGCTGCTCATTCAGCCAAGTGAGTAAAACTGCGCTCGCCCCATCACCTCATCTATAGACATGTTAAAAATAGTAATGTACGTGCATGACATATTATTTATTTAGTCTCCCTAGACTGAATGTGAATGTGGATTTACAGACCCCTCACAATAAATTCTGCTCCCCTCAGGGGTCCGAGACCTACTGCTTGAAAACCACTGAGCAGGACAGGCTTATGATTGATGACAATGAGGAGGGCCTGGGGCACATCTGCTAGTCTTCCGTGGCTTTCATCCTCCCGGCCCTCACACAGCCTCCTTGAAATGCCACACTCTGCTGTGTTTACTTGAAATGTTTTCTGTATAAACTTCAGCAAGTTAGTTATGGCTCTCTACAGCAGAAACATTTTTCATACAAAAAATGTAGTGTTTCTTGAGTGAAGATCTACTCATCGAGAGAGAGAAAAAAAAAGATTTTTGATTTAGGATTCGCCTAAATCAAATGTGCATAATAGTACTTTAAGTGGGAGGTGAATATATGCTTGTTTAATGCATGATTTTTCTAAACTTTTCTGATGAAATATAGTACCTGAAGCCCTGTAACTTTACGTTCCCATCACTATGGATACGCTGTAGCTGCAATACAGCACCAAAGCCTATCAACGAAGGCAGTAATGCTGCACAATGCACAGCCAAGCCCCAGTGCAGGCTCACTTCCCAATGCCTTCTGCAATTTCTTTCTCTGTCGACTTTCTCAAAGCTTGGGATTCAAGATGCGAGCATACATATCTATCCGATTGTGTTTTTTACCCCGTCCATTTTTATTGTCTCCTTTTTGGTTCATCCTAGGTAGAGCTTTGACATTTCCCCCCAGAAATGCCTTGTTGTGGGTTGTCCTAATATTGTTTGTATTTTGATGTTTATTCTGCTTCTTCAAGCAGGGTGGCTCCTGACAAGCAGCCTGTCACATGTGGCAAAGACCTTCCCTGAATGAATAAACATTTCAGGGGATCAATCACTGGGCAAGGAGTAGGTGGGACTTCCAGGTCAGAGGGGGGAAGAGAGATGGAACAGAGAGCATGGAGGAGGAAGGAAGATGGAGGAAGAGAAGGGTGACTCAGATCTGTGTGGCTTTAAATACCACAAGTGGCTATGAATATCTTATAAGTGATGGATAACTATAGGACAATTCGTCTTATCTAGGTGGGCAATTTGTATCAATATCAATTGGCTCTGAGTTTATTGTGCGGATGTTTTGTGGGGTGTGAATTTACTGATATAAATCTGATTGATAACGATGCCTCAAGAGTTTTGATTGTGCTGGAGTACAGGGATTTGTGACAGGTAACCAGCTAACTGCGAGATGGGTGGTCATGGCATGGAGCTGGCATAGCAGCACCCCGCCATGGGAACTTAGCGAGTCAGGTGGAGACATTTTGTTACCTCTGGGCTAGAGAATTTGCCGAGTATGGCTGACTGAGATGAGAACACCTCACTGGTGCCATGCTACAAGCTTTATTGGGCAGTGGAGGAGAAAGGTGGGACTGGGGTTTTGAGAGTGTGTGCGGGTAGAGGACAGAAGAGGACTAGAGGGGAAGGATGGAGGACAAGGACGGAAGTAGAGGAGAAGAAAGCCATGATAGGCAAGAACTACATGACCAGGAGAAGCCACAAGTAACAAGGGGACTCACAGCTGGGGAATAAGTCAGTATAGTGTTAGATCTGCCCAATCTGGGCATACAGCTTACAGTTATAACTGGTTGTGTGTTTTTATATGGGCTTATTGGGGTTGGAAATTCCAACAACAATGCCTTAGTCTTTTTCTTTAATATTTCATGTATGTATCTGCACTCACGCCTTTCCACTCTTTTCACCAACAATACCTTTCCTCTTATCATGGAACAACGTTCCTGTGAGTTTGTCTTCCTCTGCATCCTATGCACACTGGTATTACACCCAGTTTCAATCAACTCTGCTCTGGTTTCTAGCCCCACTATGTAGCAGCCTTTTGCTACTTTGTGGGTTCCTTTTTCTTCCACCCTCCTTCACCTCCTTCTCACTCTTTAGACCTCATAACACTAGGAAAAAGAGAAATAGGCTAGAAAGGAAAGGAAAGATCCCTGAATAAAGTCGGGAGCCAGGTGAAGGGGCAGCATTATCATTAGACTACTTTATGCTGCTTAGGGGTATTGCATTCCTTGGGACAAGTTTCATCTTCACAATCTTCTTCTTCTTCTTCTTCTTCTTCTTCTTCTTCTTCTTCTTCTTCTTCTTCTTCTTCTTCTTCTTCTTCTTCTTCTTCTTCACTCCTCCTCCTCTTCTTCCTCTTCCATTTCTTGTTTCTTCTTTGTGCACAGCTACCTAACAAACTAGAACCAACAATAACCAATCAACAACCAACAACCCAACAACCGTCTTGGGGCCTAGCATTTATCCACCCTCTGAAAAGTTTCTGCAATTCCAAATGTCACACAATCACAGAAACTATCTGGAGCTGGCAAAAATCACGCCCTCATTAGAGCACGAGGCAAATTACAGTCAGTTGCTGTGGACATTGTGAAACTGGCCCATGTTCCATACCTGAGATTTAAAAATTTTTTTTCTTGTAACATTTCTGTGTATTTTTTAAAAATAAATCGAAATTCCAAAATTATCACTATACCACTAAACCACTGAAAAAGTTCTTACTACAATCACAAGTTATGTAGTATCTGGATCTGAGGTTAGCTCATTACTTCTCCTTCACTGGCTCGTACAGTAGTGTGTATATATTGATCTTCCGTAAACATTTCCTTTGGTCTGATGCCATGGGATGTTTGTTCCTTTATTCAGGAAGATATGCTCATGTGCAGGATAGAACACAGGAAAAGAAAGGCCGAGTTCATGAGCTATAAGTCTGAGGAACTAGAAAAGTAAACATGAGGTTTCAGTAGAGTAAGAGCCACCGTTGATGAAACACAGTTTGAGATAAGACTTAAGAGCAATACCTTCTTAAGATTAGAAGTGTCTAGGGAAACTTCCTGGGAAAGGTGACACTTCATTAGAGACACTTGTCAGATGAATGTGAATTGTTCAGAGAATGGGGTAGTGTAGTGAAAGGGAAAATGAAGTTCAAAGAGCTCATGCAAAGGGGCTCAGTGTCGGGGGTGGGGGGGAAGAGAAAGAGAGAGAGAGAGAGAGAGAGAGAGAGAGAGAGAGAGAGAGAGAGAGAGAGAGAGAGAGAGATTTGGGAGGAATGTGATAAAGAGGAGAATGGAAAAAGTATCACAGCAAGGAGGTGGCATCACATCATGGCAGGCTTTGTGTGATAATTCGAGATTAGAGTGTTTAATGATGTAGAAGCATAAAGAACCTAGATGATGAAATGTCTGAGGTTGGAGAAAGGGTTGGAAATGTGGCAAAGGTAGCTCAAGAGTTGAAGGAGGCGGTCACACCAATTCTGTGTAGTGTAATGGTTGTACAGTGGTTGTACAGGCACTGGGCAGGAGAGAATGGTGTTTCCCATGTGCAATAGTCAGTTCTCTCTTTACAACTACACTGATGGATGGTGGTGATGTAAAACTCAGTGTTAAAGAAGGGAGGGAAAGAGAAAAAGAAGGAAAGAATGAAGGAGGGGAGAAGGGAAACAGGGGGGGAGAGAGAGAGAGAGAGAGAGAGAGAGAGAGAGAGAGAGAGAGAGAGAGAGAGAATTGAACTAATGCCACGTGGGAAGAAATACAATACTTTGCAGATTGATTGGAAGCCAGAGGTAGGTACAACGTCTGATCTTAGCAGTTTATAACTAGGGCAACCACCAATATGGTGGTGCCATTCAGGTACTCGAATAGGAATGTGTGTCACTAACAGTGGGAAGGAGAGTGTGGTTTCAGTTTTAGTTCACTGGTGTTTTCCAAAGGCAGACACACTGAAAAGGCAGGAGGCACATAGAAAGGTATTGACTGTCCATAAAAAGCTAGTGGAAGAAAGAAATATTAAGGATTTTGTGTACTAGAAACTTTATCAGAGAGTACATCAGAGTGGCTCACAATATGAGACATGGGGATTGGGGACACTGTGGTCCTGGGTAAACCTCCTTTTTTTAATAGATAGAAAACACAGATCTGGGTTCCTGGCTCTTTATATTTGGAATCAAAGATTCTGAGGCAAAAATCACATCCTTGTGGCTACAGGTATTTTTTCAATGACAGAGGACATCCCTGAACACATTTGGTCGTAGCTTTGTACCTTGGCTCTACAAAATAATAAACAAATGTAAAGCACAGGTATATTAAATAAGTAAACTTTAAAAAAATATAGTACCCAAAGTCGTGTAACTTTGTGTTCTTATTACCATGTTCAAAAGTAATATCAGTCATCAGAGGGACTAAGAAAAGCATGGTGAAGTAACAGAAGCCTTAGAATTGGTTTATGCAAAAGTTAAAGGCCTTCACTTTCTCAGGGCTGCCATGGGCTGTGCACATGACCAGGTGTGGGCTCTATATGTCAGAAAAAATTATAAAGCGGTAAATACTGGCATAGGAAATATAAGGGAAAAAACTAATAGCTTTTTAATCCCCATTTGTTCCTTCCTCCTTTTGTTTTCTGTGGCCCACACATGGCTTACAGTGCAAGTTACATTTTTGCAAGTTCATTGCTTTGAGGACTGTATGAAGCAATATGTTACACAAGGTGTTCAAGCCACTTTCAAGAAGTTCTGTACATTGCTACACACTTGGCCAATTTCAGTGACATTTCTGATATTTCTCAGGGAAACGTTTCACAGTTCTTTCAGAGATACAAATTCAGAACAAAATGGGCCATTTTGTGTGCTGAATATGAGCTTTCAGTTCCCATTCTCACCTCCATCATTTATTAATTTCTACATCTCTGACTGTACCAACATACTATCAACATATTATACACAAATACAGCCTGCCTTGGGAAAACACTGTTTCCACACCGTTAAGGAAATGAACTTTACTTTAACAATTTGCCACCATTTTTTTTAAAGGAAATTATATTTAGTTGTATCTTATGGGTTGACATTTGTTTCCTGAAAATGAGTAAATTTCTGCCAGTTTATGAAATACTATAGCATCTACAAGGGTCAGAGGTTATCTATGGCGAAATTTCTGTAAACACAGAATGGTCAACTTCCCAACAGTGTCTTCTAAGACAGTGGCCCACTCCCTTCTCTGTGTTAGTCATGGTTAGTCACACAGGGAGGGACTTAACTCTGCTTACAAAAAAGTAATTGTTCCACTATCCTCGGGGATGGGGTTAGTCACTAGCACCAGGATCTGCTGCCCAGGGCATTCCACTACATCTGTGTTTCCCCCAGGGCAGTATTGTACTCAGACAAAAGTGCCAGTGGAGATCCCTGATAGAGGCACAAGGACAATCACTGCTCAGGTCATCTCACCCAGTCCTCAGAACCACCTGGAATTATTGGCTGCATTTTGAAGGTGACAAAGCTCGAGTTTGGAAGTAAACAGCATTTTCCTAGGGTCAACCAGAATTGGGTTTTGAACTGAGTTTGGCTCTTGAGTCTGCTTTCATAATTATCACACCAATGCCTTCCAGATTTTGTTCCCAAAGGAAGAAGAACTGGGGCATCCTACCCCAGACACAGCAGCTCCTTGGCTGTTGTTTTGTATATTGAAGTTCCACGAGGAGCTTACACATGGGGGCCAGCAGCCATGCCTTTAAAACTATGTGAAACTTTTGAATCAAGACATCCCTCTGCATCTCAGTACAGCACGTGGATGCAAATATAGAAATGTCTGTGTTCAGCTGTAAATGTAGCAGAGGATGGCCTTGTTGGGAACCGATGGAAGGAGAAGCCCTTGGTCCTGCCTAAGGTTGGACCCCTCAGTGTAGGGGACTGTCCAGGAGGGTAAGGGGAGGTGGATGGTGAGGGGAACACCCTTATAGAAGAAGGGGAGGGGGATAGGGTAGGGGACTTATGTCTGGGAACTGGGAAAGGGAATATCATTTGAAATGTAAATAAAAAATATCCAATAAAAGGAAAAAAAGATTTACAATGTCAAAAAAGAAAAAGAAAAAAGAAAGAAAGAAATGTCTGTGTTACTTTAGGCCCTCCAAATAAATGGTCAAATCAAACAATCCTACTGGATTATTTCAGTAAACTGTGGGTTAGGTCAATTTAGGCCGACCAAAGTGTTCAAATGAGAAGGCAGTACAGCTTAACATCAATGAACTTGAAAGCAGCTTAAAAAATGTCAATTAATTATTTCCCTTTTTATTCAGGACTATTACAGAAAAGGGGATATGGGCAGTGCTACTCAGAGAAGGGTTCAGAAGGCAAGCTCTAGGAAAAGAGAAGCTATTTTCTCACTCCTATAGAGAGGAGGCAGGCATGTTAGAGGATACTCCATTGATGGACATTGTGTCAATGTGCTTCCATACATGTGTGTGTGTGCATGTGCATGTGCATGTGTGTTGGAACAAACCACTTGTTTCCTGGTGATTTTCCTGAAGTCTGGTTATGGTCTTTACTTCAGCTTGTGGTACTTTGTTTTTGCATTATTTCTAAGCTTTTGGGTTTCCACATGCTCACCACTACAGTATAAATATGACCAAGACCATGGATGTCCAGTGGCCTTAGCAGTACAGTGGTTATTGGAGAAGAGACGAGAACTTAAGAACATCCTTGTCCCAAGTGGGCTCTGTTCACAGCATGGGCATTTGGGGCCTGAAACTTTTGTTTGGGCGCAACAACTCAAGACCACACATTCTAAGATGACAGAGAAGGGAGCCCAGAGATGGATAGAAACCTAAAACCCAACCAGATGGCTTAGTTGAAATGAAAAAAAAATGACCAGGATGGATTTACAGATGAAAGAACCTACCATTCGCACAGGCTGAAGTGTTTGTTTTGAAACTTTCAACGTAATGATTTCAACCTTAGCCTTGCACGGCTGTGGCTTATACGTGGGATGTGCTCACACCCAGTCTTTCAAGTTTGATTTGTAGAGAGTAAAGGGCTTATTTTAGAAAAAGTGTCACCGAGGCAAAACAATACATCACATCACTCACCTTTCATATATTAATGCTTTTGTATAGATGTATAGACACATTGTATAGACACATTGAAATAATTAAAATATTCACTGATCATCTATTGTACGATGCACTAGACAGAGGTTATAGGGAGAACGGACCACACTAAATCCCTGTTCTGACCACATTTACAGTGTAGTGGGAAAAGATGGTTAAAAATAAATATATGTGCCATTTAGCATGCCAGGTTCACATACTCGAAATGAAAAGCATTACTAATCAGGGCAATGAGACGAGCTTTGTGATAGGCAGAGAGGAGCAGCATTCTACACAGGGTGGCTAGGGAATTCCTCAAACTTTGAAATTATACAGAAACACAAAAAAACATTTGGAGAAGTAGGTAGTTACTTAAGGAAAGGGACATTCCTGCATTCCTTCTAAGAGGCACAGCACGCACCAACAGCCGGCACCGTATTTGCTTGCAGCAGAAAGGAGGCACAGAGAAACAGGCACGTAAAAACATGGAGGTGAAGTCAGTGAGGTGGACAAGCTGGCTCTTCCCAGACCTTTGTAAGCCATGGCAAAATCTCTGACTTGAATTTGAATGCTAAAGGAGTCATGTGACATCCTGAGGAAAGGTTGTAATATGAAATTTCAGTTACTTGTGACTATGTGGAGTTTCGGAGAGACCAATGGGGATGTTCCTGTCATCATTCAAGTGAGGGAGATGCTGACTTCACATCTCCATGAAGTTAATAATATGTGAAGGGTCTGGGTTTATTCTGCTGGAAAGTAAGTGTAGATTGTAGGGGAAAAAACCAACTAATCAACGACAACTGGGAAATGCAATTGCCATATATAGAATGGGAAAGACTGGTTCATAAGGATGCTTGAAAGGTTAATCTCCCCTTGAGACAGAATGCTAGCCCTGACTGTCCTCAAACTTACTATGGTCCTGCTAACTTCACCTTCCAAATGCCACAGTTACAGAGCTGTGCCCTCACATCACATAGTTTCCTCTACTTATGAGAGTAGGAACTCTATTCTCATGACTGTGTATCTACACCAATTATGTCACTGACGACCTTACTACCCAGTGTTGGGAGAGGCTTCAACACATAAATGTTAGGTGGAGCACATTTCCCCCAATCAGGGACAATGTACAAAAGAAGGGACTGTGTCAAACTAGAGAGCCTTTCACCGGCATTAGTAAACTTAGAAGAAAGTAAAAAGAGCTAAAGTGGGCTATCATAAAGGTTAGTAAATGTGGAGTGCTTTGTTTGTTTTCTTTTAAATTTTTTAAATATTTATTTTAAAAAATTTGTTATTTATTTTTACACTCCAGAATTTATTCCCCTCCTGGTTCACCCTGTGACCGTTCCACATCCCATACCTCCTACCTGTGCCCTTACCCTGCCCCCTCGTTCTCCAGGAGGATGTCCCCATGCCACCCACCCCACCATACCTTTCAACTTCATGGGGCCTCCATTCTCTTGAGAGTTAGGTGCATCTTCTCTAACTGAACCCAGACCTGGGAGTCCTCTTCTGTATATGTGTTGGGGGCCACATCTCAGCTGGTGTATGCTCTCTGGTTGGTGATCCAGTGTCTGAGAGATCTCTTGGGTTCAGGTTAGTTGAGACTGCTGGTCCTCCTACTGGGTTGCCCTCCTCATCAGCTTCCTCTAGATTTTCCCTAGTTTAACAGAGGGGGCTGCAAGGTTGGTTTAACACACGAAAATCCATTGATGTAATCCACCAAAAAAAAAAAAAACTAAAAGAAAAAACCACATGATCATTCCCATAGATGCAGAAAAAGCATTTGACAAAATACAACACCCCTTCATGTTAAAAGTATTGGAGAAGTTATGAATCCAAGACCCAAACCTAAACATAATAAAAGCAATTTACTGCAAACCAACAGCCAATATAAAATTAAATGGAGAGATACTTGGAGAAATCCCACTAAAATCTGAGACAAGACACAGATGCCTACTTTCCCCATATCTATTCAGTATAGTGCTCGAAATGCTAGCTAGAATAATAAGACAACAAAAGGAGATGGAGGGGATACAAATTGAAATGGAGGCAGTTCAAAGAAGAAATAAAGGTATCACTATTTGCAGATGATATGATAATATACTTAAGCGATTCCAAAAATTCTGCCAGAGAACTTCTCCAGCTGATGAACAACTTCAGCCAAGTGGCCAGATATAAAATAACTCAAATCAATCAATAGCCTTCCTTTATACAAATGATAAACAGGTTGAGAAAGAAATTAGGTAAATGACTCCCTTCACAATAGCCACAGATAATATAAAATATCGTGGGTTAACTCTAACCAAACACAGAAAGATCTGTATGTTAAGAACTTTCAAGTCTCTCAAGAACGAAATTGAAGATCTCAGAATATTCCCAGAGATTTCCCATGCTCGTGGATTGGCAGAATTAATATAGTAAAAATGGCCATCCTACCAAAGGCAATCTACAGGTTCAATGCAATCCCCATCCAAATACCAACATAATTCTTCAAAGACATGGAAAGAGCAATTCTCAAATTCATCTGGAAAGGCAAAAATCCCAGAATATAAAAAACAATTCTTAACAATAAAAGGACAGCTGGGGGAATCACCATCCCTGACCTCAAGCTCTACTACAGAGCGATAGTGATAACTGAATGGTATTGGTACAGAGGCAGGCAGGTTGGTCAATGGAATAGAATTGAAGACCCAGAAATGTAAACCACACACTTACTCCCGCTTTATTTTTGACAAAGAAGCCAAATTTTATTGATCAAAGTTGCAGTATGACTATGATGAGACTTCAGAACGGCCACTTATTTTAGCACTGTGCTTATCTTGGTGACACAAAGAAGTTGTTTGTGCTGTGATACAAATGACTGCCCCATTGTCATGGATTTCAACGGATCACAGTAAATAAGGTGAATATTCATTAATAATGGAGAATAAGGGAGAAGTGATCCCAGTAAGAGTTCGTGGAGCAGAGAGGAGAACCACTGAATATGGTGTACCACCCTCCAGGTACTTTTGAGGATGCTGTTGAGATGTCAATAGAAGGTATGATTAGAGGAAGACAACAGAGATTGAAGACAGGTTTTCTGGCTTTCTGGCCATTCCTTTGTCGTACCCTTACTGTAGAAGTAGAGAACTGCTGTATAGTTGTGAGAGCTAAAACAGGACACCAGCAATTGTCGTCACACAGTCTGACACTTAAGTCCCCAGAAAGTACATTTCAAAGACCTTTTCTCTGGTTGAAATTAGGGAGAAAAAATGATTTAGTCAGTTTTACCTGCTTAGAATTTTGGTTTTGTCTTGCACTAGGAACTGCATTTCAGAATTGTGCAATTGGTGATGTGTCCAGGGCGCTCTGGGTGGGCACACTTCTCTAGTGTGAGTGTTATGGCTCAGAGAGGAGTGGTATCTGGAAACATAAAAGCCAGACATTGAGAGTTTTGCTTGATGCGTTATGCAGAAACTAATCCCATGAAGACAGTATGCTTTCTCATGACCCAGAGTGGAAAGTTGTTGCAGTGTTCCTGGATCTGTAGAGGGTACATAACATGCAGTAGAGTCATAAAACATGTTCTACCTTACATTTTTCTCTTGCAAATTTCCTTTGTTTTCTCAGAAAGTAGGGCCTGATGACCTAAACGAAGCCTGCCTACATTGAATTTCCAGATTCTGGGACACTCACTTTATTTTGCTACTTAAAACTGAGCTTCCACAGTTAGTCAGAAGAACCCTCTGCAGGCAACTATTCCATCAGTATATGGCAGGCTCGGAAACAATTTACTTGAACGGGAGTCCTGTTGCCTTGTGAGCAGAGGGGCCGTCTGAAACAAATTTACTGTACAGTAAGCTGTGTTTCCTGAGGTAACTAAGTTCCCATCTAATGGCCTTAGAGTGTAATTCCCAGGAGCCATAATGCTTTTTGCACACAAGCTTGCAAGTGCTCAGAGCAGACTTGGGCAAATAAACCCCTCTGTGCAATACGGTTCTAGAAATCTCTCTCAGGCAACTCAAACAACATGGCCTTCCCTCTCTTCACCTTTCCCTAAGCTTATCCCTCTGAGTTTTTGTTCATATTTAAAAAAGATATTTAAAGCTGCATTTCGCTCACCTTGTTAAATGAAAGAGTGCATTGTGCAGGCAGAGAAGGTCACGCCAATGCTCTTATCAAGTCGGGGGCCTGCTCTGCAGCACTAACTGGAAACATGTGTTGAAAATGCAGGGCAGGTTTCTCGGTGATCCTTTAATTGAGTAGAATAAAATAAGAACTACACTCACATTTCTTTATGAGGCCAGTCAGTGGACGTTGTTCTATTAGCAGGACTGATGGATGACTCTGATGGACAATGCTGACACCTGTGTCTAGGATGCCTGGATGCTGGTAGTTGCTCTATTTAAGACCTTATCCATGGTTCTATTACACTTTTAGGCACCATTATAGAGGACTTGTTGTAATTGCTTCTCTGATAGTTACCTGAAGGATGCTGATAAAAAAGTGTAATTGATTTCAAAGACACAGGATGGCCAACGCATGAAAGATTTTTAAATAACCATATGCCAGACGCTAAACCTACAGCCTCACCAATATGACTCCCTAAACATGACCTGAAGAAGGAGAAGAAGGATACATGCCAAAGTGAACCGGGCAAAGAGGGAGGCCTCACCCCACACTAAGACCTACAGGCAACACAGAAGTGTGGAAAGTGGGAGAAATAGTCTTCCCTAGGGAAGAGCGCATCACTTGGTCATGTGTCATGTGTAGCTTTTCGCCATTCCACCTATGCTTCGGGAATGGGTCTCGCTAACAACCCCCTCCCAGCTTCCCTTGAACTCACGGATCAAAGATACACACACAGTTGTTCATTTTCAACTTGCCTTCTTGGCACAATTGCTGGCCGCTAGTATCTCTCCTGCCTGGAAAAGGTGCCCTTTTCATTACTCTTAGCTCTGCTCCTCCCACCTGCCCTAAACTTTATCCCCTGAAGCCTGTAGGAGTGTCCTGTGTGGCCACTCTGTATGTAATCTCATGACTGGTTAACTTTTCCCCGTCAGAAGCATGGCGATGTCTCCTTTCTTCCCTTGGATCTGTGTCTTTTTTTCTCCAGGGACCCAGAAGATCCGCCTATATCTTCTGCCCAGCAATTGGCTCATGGCTTCCTTTACTGACAGATAAGAACCAGCTGAGGAACAGGACCTTAGCATCAGGCCTCTCCCCACAGTCATGCACTATAAAATGGTCACCCCTGAAGACGGATATACAAGTAGGATTACACGAACTAAGCTGGTTATGTGTATGTGATACCAATTTAAAAGGGAGTCCATGACTTTGGAATAAAACAAAAAGAGGTATAAAGGAGGGTTTGGCCGGAGGAAAGGCAGGGGAGAAATGGTATAATCATGTTATAGTCTGAAAAATAAAAGACAGGAACATAAGTTATTGCCAAATCATTCCAGAGGTAAAAACATAAAAAGTGACTCCTCACACACTTGCCCACTAAAGTCTGTGGAGCTCTAAGGGCTGCCTTACGGCCCCTGCTCAAAAGATAACAATGAAGATTGTCTCAAGCTCTGTGTTGACATTGACATTTTTTTTTTAAAGAGTGCCTTTTCTGCCCTGGTTTGCTTGGGGAAGGATACTTTATCTTCTGACTGATGTGGGATTAAAATCCAAGGGGCTAAGTGTTAGCTAGTAAAGTTGCCTTTCAGGCTTTAAAACCCTCTTTCACAATCCTTTATATAACGTAACAACCCCTGAATGGCACCAGTGCATGGAGCTGCCTCCGTTCCGTGTCCTTGCCAAAGACTAGATACCGAGTTGGCACCTTCGCACTAACTGCTTTAAGTAGGAAAGGATTAGTGCATCTAACATCACAGTTCCACCTGCGGAGAAGCAAATCGATGATAGCAGCAATCATTTCAAGGTGCACATGAGTAGCATTTGAGAGGAAATGAAGTGACAAAGCAGGATAAGGATGGTCACAAAAGGAAGCTAGTTTGTTGTTGTTTTGGAAAGGGGCTTCACAAGGTTTATGTTAAAACTTTACTAGAATTCATTTGAATATTATTACACTGTTAAATTTTTAAAATTTACATTTATTTATTTACATCCCAAATGCTGCTCCCTCACAGAGATGCTGACCCCATCCCCCTTCTCTTCTCCTCGGAGACTGTGGGCCCCCACTGGGTGTTGCCCCCATCCACACACGGCAAGTCTCTGCAGGATTAGGCACATCCTTTCCCAGTTAGGCCAGACAAGGCATCTCTGTAGGGGAAGGGATGCCACAGTCAAGGTTCTTTAGGGAGAGTCTCTGCTCTAGTGGTTGGGAGGCCCACATGGGGACTGAGCTGCAAGTCTACCACATGTGTTCTTTTGTTGGTGCTTCAAATTCTGAGAGCTCCTAGTGGTCCAGGATTGTTGACTCTGCTGGCGTTCCTGTGGGGTTCCTATCCCCTTCAGAGTTTTCAATCCTTCCATAAGAGTCTTCCATAAGAGTCCTTGACTTCCAACCAGTGTTTGGCTGGGGGTAACTGAATCTGCTTTCGTCAACTGCTGGTTTCAGTCTCTCAGAGAACATTTATGCTATGCTTCTGTTTGCATGTATAATAAAGTATAATAAATCAATGGAATAGAATTGAAGACCCAGAAATAAAACCACACACCTATGAACATTTGATCTTTGACAAAGAAGCCAAAAAGATACAATGGAAAACAGAAAACATCTTCAATAAATTGGTGCTGGTCTAACTGGCTGTCTGTACGTAGAAAAAAACCAATAAACCCATATTTGTCACCATGTACAAAACTCAAGTCCAAGTGGATCAAGGACCTCAACATAAAACCAGATAAACTGAATCTAATAGAAGAGAAAGTGGGAAAGGGCCTTGAATTCATTGGCACTGACGGAAATTTCCTAAACAGAACTGCAATGGCTCACGCTCTAAGATCAAGAATTGATAAATGGAACCTCATGAAACTGGACAAATTGGCAACCTACAGATTGGGAAAAAACTTCATTAACCCCACATCTGATAGAGGGCTAATATCCAAAATATATAAAGAATTCAAGAAGATTACCACCAAAAATCCAAACAACCCAATCAAAAAAATGAGGTATAGAATTAAACCGTGAATTCACAATAGAGGAATCTCAAATGGCTGAGAGACACCTAAAGAAATGTTCCAAGTCCTTAGTGATCAGAGAAATGCAAATCAAAATGACCCTGAGATTTCACCTTACACCAGTCAGAATGGCTAAGATCAAAACCTCAGGTGATAACACATGTTGGCGAGGATGTAGAGAAAGAGGAACACTCCTCCATTGCTGGTGGGATTGCAAACTGATATAACCACTCTGGAAGTCAATTGGGAGGTTCCTCAGAAAATTGTGAATAGACCTACCTAATGACCCAGCAGTATCACTCTTGGAAATATACCCAAAAGATGCCCCACCATGCCACAGGGGCACATATTCCACTATGTCCATAGTAACCTTATTTGTGATAGCCAAAAGCTGCAAACAACCCAGATGTCCCACGACAGAAGAATGGAATACTACTCAGCCATTAAGAATGAGGACATTGTGAGTTTTGCAGGCAAATGGATGGAACTAGAAATATCGTCCTGAATGAGATAACTCACCCAAAAGGACATGCATGGTATGATCTCATTAATAAGTGGATATTAGCCCCTCGCCCCTCCCAAAAGTACAGAATACCCAAGATATAGTCCACAGAACTCAAAAAGGTCAACAAACTGAAGGGCCCAAGTGAGGACACCTCAGTTCCACTTGGGAGGGAGAAGAAAGTAACCACAAGGGGCCTGGAGGGAGGGACAGAGGAGGGAAGGGGGACAGGGTTGGGGGAGAGGGGAACATGATCTGGACTTGGATGGGGCAAAAGGACTGAAGCCCTGATGGCCAGCAGAAAGAATGGAAAAAGTGACCTCAGGAAGAAGGAGGTTAGGAGGGCCCTCTAGAATGTACCAGAGACCTGGGAAGTGAGAGACAATCAGAACTCAAAGGGGGTGGGAGAACCCTAGATGAAAGGCTCTATAGTGGGGAAAGGGAACTTATTATTTTTATTCCAAATGAATTTTCAAATTGTTCTTTCTAACTATAAGAAGAATAGAGTCGAAATTTTGATGAAGATTGCATTGAATCTGTAGATTGCTTTTGGCAAGACGGTCATTTTACAATATTAATCCTGCCAATCCATGAGCATGAGAGATCTTTCCATCTTCCGAGATCTTCCTCAATTTCTTTCTTCAGAGACTTGAAGTTCTTGTCATACATATTCTTTCACTTGCTTGGTTAGAGTCACTCCAAGTTATTTCAGATTATTTGTGACTATTGTGAAGGGTTTCTTCACCTTAATTTCTTTCTCAGCTTGTTTATCCTTTGAGTAGAGGAAGGCTACTGATTTGTTTGAGTTAATTTTATACCCAGCCACTTTGCTGAAGTTGTTTATCAGGCTTAGTAGTTCTCTGGTGGAACTTTTTGGGGTCACTTAAGTATACTATTGTATTATCTGCAAATAGTGATACTTTGAGTTCTTCCTTTTGAACTTGTATTCTTTGACATCCTTTTGTTGTCTGATTGCTCTGGCTAGGACTTTGTGTACTATATTGATTAGGTAGGGAGACAGTGGGCAGCCTTGTCTAATCCCTGATTTTAGTGGGATTGCTTCAAGTTTCTCTCCATTTAGTTTGATATTGGCTACTGGTTTACTGTATATTGCTTTTACTATGTGTAGGTATGGGTCATGAATTCTTTATCTTCCCAAAACTTTTAACATGAAGGAGTGTTGAGTTGTCAATTGCTTTGTAAGCATCTAATGAGATGATCATGTGTTTTTTTCTTTGTGTTTGTTTATATAGTAGATTATGTTGATGGGTACCTGTATATTGAACCATCCTTTCATCCCTGGGATTAAGCCTACTTGATCATGGTTCATGATTGTTTTGATGTGTTTGTGGATTCAGTTTGCAAGAATTTTATTGAGCCATTTTGTATTGATATTCATAAGGGAATTAGTCTGATATTTTCTTCTTTTTGGGTCTTTTTGTGATTTAGGTATAAGTATAATTGTGGCTTCATGAAAGGAATAGGGCAGTGTTCTTTCTGTCTTCATTTTGTGGAATAGTTTGGAAAGTATTGGTATTAGGTCTTCTATTAAAGTCTGATAGAATTCTGCATTAAACCTTTCTGGTCCTGGGCTTTTTTGTTTGGACGACTTTTAATAATTGCTTCTATTTCTTTAGGATTTATGGCACCATGTAGATGGTTTACCTGATCCTGATTTAAAATTGGTACCTTGTACCTGTGTAGAAAATTGTCCATTTCATCCAGATTTTTTAGTTTTGTTGAATTATAGGCTTTTGTAGTGGGAACTGATTTTTTTTTTAATTTCCTCAGATTTTGTTGTTATGTCTCGGTTTTCATTTTTGATTTTGCTAATTTGAATACACTCTCTGGTTAGTCTGGCTAAGGGTTTATTTATCTTGTTGATTTTCTCAAAGAACCAGCTCTTGGTTCTGTTGATTCTTTGTATAGTTCTTTTTGTTTCTACTTGGTTGATTTCAGCCCTGAGTTTGATTATTTCCTCCTTCTACTCCTCTTGGGTGTATTTGCTTCTATTTGTTCTAGAACTTTTAGGTGTGCTGTCAAGTTGCTAGTGCATGCTCTCTTCAGCTTCTTTTTGGAGATATTCAGAACTATGAGTTTTCCTCCTAGCACTGCTTTCATTGAGTCCCATAATTTTGGGTATGTTGACCTTTTCCTCTTACTGCTTTTAATATTCTTTCTTTGTTTTGTGCATTTGGTGTTTTGACTATTGTGTGACAGGAGCAACTTCTTTTCTGGTCCAATCTATTTGGAGTTCTGTAGGCTTCTTGTATGTTTATGGGCATCTCTTTCTTTAGGTTAGGGATGTTTTCTTCTATAATTTTGTTGAAGCTATTTACTGACCCTTTAAGTTGGGAATCTTAGCTCTCTTTTATACATATTATCCTTAGGTTTGATCTTCTCATTGTGTCCTGGATTTCCTGGATATTTTGTGTTAGGAACCTTTTGAATTTTACATTATCTTTGACGATCATATCAATGTTCTTTATAGTATCTTCTGCTCCTGAGATTCTCTCTTCTATCTCTTGTATTCTGATAGTGATGCTTACATCTATGTCTCTTGATCTCGTTCCTAGATTTTCTATCTCCAAGATTATTTCCCTTTGTGATTCCTTTATTGTTTCTATTTCCAGTTTTAGATCCTGAATGGTTTTGTTCAATTCTTTCACCTGTTTGGTTGTGTTTTCTTTTAATTCTTTAAATATTAAAAAAATCTTTTATCCCTTGCTAGTGCCAGCACAGTTGGACTACATGACATTGAGGGGTATCTTTATCACTGTGGCTGGTTCCAGTGTGTCAAGGCTCTAAGCTGGCCTCAGGTACTCTCTGACCCAGGCAGTCAGCAGGCATTTCCCTAGAGTTAGTTCTGGCACTGGTGAGCCATATGGAACTAACCTAAATCAGGGCTCTACAAGTCCAGCAGAGACTGGTCTATTGCTGCTGTCTGCCGTGGACTCTGTCCACATTCCCAGCAACTGTCCCCTGGTAGTTAAAGTATAAACTCCCAACTACCTGGTGAAATCACGACTCAATAAACCGTAACTGAATCAGATTTATATGTTAAAATCTCAATCTACAATACATCCACACAATAAACTCACAGCCAAATGATAAAGATATAGACCATCTACACAGATAAGGTAAATTGACCTACAGAAATCCGTCCCTTAAGAAATATTCATAACAACCTGTATCCATGTAGAGACGCATGGCGAGGATTTTCTGTCTGCCTCCATGTTGCCTGTCTCCTTTCTGCTTCCTCTCCTTCTAAAACCTCTGTTCCTACCTCCCTTCCTTCTCGTCCAATGACAGGCCTCGTTTTACCTTGTGTCTGCCTTCACCTGCATAATGACATCAACCTACAGGCAGAGTCTATGGCTACTGGGCTTCCTGGGGTCTCAGCAAGTGTAGGGATTGGGACAGGGGATTCTCACTGGTGGGTCTCTGATTAGAGCAGCAGAGCTGTGGGTAAGAAAGAGGAGTGCTGATTAGCAATTGTAAGTATTCTGGTGTGGACCAGAAGGAAGATGGAGTTCCAACAGGGTGGGGTAAAGTCCAGGACTACTTTGCTTTCTAGGGTTCTAGCTGGCAGAGCGATTGCTTAAGATGGAGATGGATTAAGAGTTTCCCTCTCAACTACTTTTCAGCTTACAGATTGTTAATTTAATGTGTGAATGTTTCTCGTTATAAGTCGAAGAACATTTGCAAAGTGTTGGAAACATTTAAGTGGTGAGTGCTCCTGGGTATGAAGTACAGTTTGATGATGTCCCACACAACTTAGAAATAGTATGAAGGAACCGTCCCACCTACAGATAGATCTGAAACCTTTGGGTGCATGGTTGTGCCTGCCTCACACCTCCGAATTTTCACTCATCCTTCCATTGAGAATCTTCTAGACTTGTCCATTCTCATCCCTTATGCTTCGTATGGCACCGATTTCCCTTCAGACCAACTTCGGGGATTCTTGAAGGTGAATTCCAAAACTTCACTTACCTCCTAGCATTTCCTTGGTCTCCCATCTTTTCTCCTCAAACTTTGTCAAAGAAATGGGAGTGTAATGATATTCTAGGGTTGTGGTGGAGAAATGAACTTCAGAAATGGCAACATTTAGGGGCTGAAGAAATGGCTCAGTGGTTAACAAAAACTCTCAGCACTCATCAAGTAGCTGTAACTCCAGTCCCTGGGAATCCAGTGCACTCTGGCCTATATAGAGACCTGCACTCATGCTACAACCCTGTCCCCATATGAACACACAAAGAAAGAAACATAAATATTAAAAAAAATACCACTTTGTTATTGTACTGCTTTTTTTTTCTAACGTAACTTGCAGAAGACAAATCTTATTAAACTTGAACAATCTTTGATAAATTAGTGCACAAGAAAAGATGTACCTGGGCTGGTAGATAGCTTGTTCGGTGGCTGATCATGCTTAACATGACACCTAACAACCTGAGTTCTGTCTCTTGAACCCAAGGTGGAAAGAAAGAAGCAATTCCCCACTGCCCTCTGACCTCTCCATGGGGGTCGTAGCATCGATGAGCTCATGTTCATACACCTACCATATAGCAAGCAATCATTTTATGTTTGATGGTAGGGATGCAGGACTACAGTCCTGTAGTGCCGTGTATCTACAGTGGCTTTGTTGACAGGTTTTCTGAACGTCTCACTGTATGGACTGGGCTCTAGCTTGCAGAGCAGACTCAGTTATGATCTGCAAGTCATCACAGGCCAGGCAGAGTGAACAGCAACTCCCTGGGGGAATTGTTACTTGAAATCTTTTGAAAATAAAATATATTAAATTTCCTTGCTAGTTTAGTAACATCCCTCCCCCCACTTAGAGAGCCATTTAACTAATAAAACTGCAGGAAAGGAAGGAAACAGGAAGTGTTTCACAGTATGCACACAGTAGATCTAGGTCTGAAAAGCAAAGGTATCAGGGTCACATCAGGTATTGCCTTCCCTCCTCATGAGTCCGGGAGTCCTCTCTGCAGGTTGGTCAGAGTTATTTCTGCTGGTTCTTCTTCCTTCTCTTCCTTTTCTTCTAACTTCTCATTTGATTTCTTCTTTTCTTCTATTTCTCCTTCTCTTCTTCCTTCCCTCCCTCCTTCCTTCCTTTTTTCTTTCTTTCCTCCTTCTTCCCCTTCTGACTCTTTATTTTAATTTCCTTTTAGTTTTTTCCTAAATTACATTTTGGCTTCTCAAGGACATATGTATTAAACAAGTCATGCACCCATCTTAGGTCATTTAATCACCACCATAAGTAGGACTGGGAAATGAGACAGCAGGAAATTGTATAAAACAATGTGTACCATATTGACTAGCCCTTGAGCTGTGGCTCAAAATACTCAAAATAGCTATCAATTTTTTTGTATGGTGGTACTGGTAAGGCAATACCTTTCTAGAAAGATATGACCTACTTCACTAGCTACTTTCGTTCCTGTAGTTCTGTTTTTGGATGAGTGTTCCTCTGTAGCTGATGCATGGGTTATTAGCAGGAATTCAAATATGAGCAATCAAGTTATCCAGACCACCACTAACAGAAAACAGCAAACAATCAATAAATCTTCCTTGTATTTTGCTCTCAACCATGAGTAGTTCTAAAAAAAATGACAAAGGGTTTCAAAGGGTTTCTTCCAAGATTGTAGTGAAAACACATGACATCCACATGGTCACCATCTTGGTAGGACACTGAGCATGGCCTTCTCCTTTCATGTGTTACCCTTTTTTGATTTCTGGCTGATACCCCTAAATATTGTTCATAAAAGCCCTTATCTCAATCACAGCTTTTGGCAAAGAGCACAGCTCAGAGGCAGAGAGTTTATAGAAGTGTCTTGTATAAGCAGATTCTATAAACATTGTTTAATCTACTTACATCTGACTGGCTAGAATATCCAAGATCACCATTAAATTTCAAACTCTATAAATATAGCAAAGAGTTTGAGACTCATCCACATTCCTTCAACTAGAACTATGGCCACCAAAATCTCTTCTGATATTTTATGGAAAAACATCCTTTATCAATATGGATGTAGGAGTGATTCTTTCCTGCAGAATCAAGAGTCTTTAGGTCAATGAGATCTTGTTATGAAAACCTCTGTGATATTGTGGGATAATAATTTCAGATGGAGTTCTTCAAAGGATGGAAGGGAAAAAAACAACAGGTGAGCAGTAAAATTCATGTTGAACTTTATTCAAATATGGGGGAGGAAAAAATAAAAAGTCATGGGCAAATGAAAGAATTGCTGAGCAGATTAAACATGAACCAGTGTAGCCCAGAAACCTGAGGAGGTAAGAAAGTTACTGGCCAGAAAGAGAGAAGGCAGACCATCATTTCAAGGTACTCTTTATAATTAGAATACAGAGAAGATCATTTTAGGATAATTCATGGAACATCTATAATGAAATTTCATCTAAAGAATTTGCTAGAAAATTCACACCCTTTGTGAGAAATGTAAAATCCAGGTAATAGGCATAAATGTGTGCAGGGGAGATCTTGTGGGTGTCATGATTTCCCCTTACAATATCATTAGGGTGGGGCAGAACTGTAACTGTGTTTTCTGGGATTATCAACTCACAGGTAAATTGAGGAGGCTCACTTTGAATATAGATGTCAGATACTTGTGAAGGATTCTAAAATTGATGTTTGAGTATAGGGGTGGCACAGAAAGACAACGGTTGTTTTTTCTGGGCCATGTCTAGCAAAAGTCTCACAGAGCAACATTTCTTTTCTTATTCTCAGATGCCCTAAAAGAGCTCTTTGAACTCACAGTTAATTACAGGGAAGTTTCAGCCTTGTTTTGAAGGGCCCTAGGCTTCATTTACTACAATGAGTGCTCTGTGGCAAAAGGTTGCTTACCCGTTATGCTCATAACCACAGCTAATGCCAAGAACCAAAACTAGCACAAATGTTCAGCAACTGTTTGTAAAATGAATAGATTTATCCTTTATTTCTCCAGATGGCCCAGGTCTGTACTTTGTGTATAACCTTTCCTTGGTAAACACGTGTTGAATCAAACACCCAATAAAGAGTTGTTTGGCTCAAAATCACAGTCCTGTATTTTATAAATTTGATTATTGGTCATGAAGCAAACCTTTTGTTAAGTAGATATATGACCTTTTAAAATTATATAATAAAGACATCTCTGCTTATGCAGGGCCTCTTTTTCTTCCCTAATGAACTCTACACCATATCTGATGCCAGCCCCAACTTATAAATTTTAAGATGAAAAAAAAAATCCCTCAGAAATGAAATCCACTTGTCTTAGAAGTGGGGATACTAACATTCAAAGAGTCACAATGCCTTCAGACTCTGTTTCTGTGCCTTTCAAGTCAGCCAGTCGTCTCCAGAGCACTTTATTTTCACGCACAGACAGTGGAAACCATAGACATGCACATGGTCTGGAATAGCATGATCTAAGCATGTTGTGGAGTGTTGTCTACAGTGTCCTTGAAACAGAATGTTATGGCTTTTGTGTCTTCGAAAGATATGAACAACCTGTGCTTAGAGGCTGTATGCACACTTTTGTAAACAACTGAATCAATGCAATGCAGTGATGGATGAAAATATCTATTGTCTTACAAAGATAAAATAAAAATCTAAAATGTTCTAAGTATGACGAACTCTATGGATGCTATTGCTAGCCTTACTTTGGGAATCACTCATCACTGATTTTTCTCATTACTCTATACATACTGGTTGTGTCCTTTTAATTACTTGTATTCTGTCTCATTTTAAAGTCCCTTGGAAAGAGCTAAGGTACATGCATCTTAGATTATTATAGAAAACTCAACAGTATACTAACATTCTTGCATGACTAAGTAGAAATTCATTAGTATTATATTTGTAATTGGTACATTTATAAATACACAGATTTTTCTTTAATTTAATCCATTAGAAAATTGAAATGTGATAAAATTTTAAAATGTATACTTTTTATGAAGCCCAGGATAGGCTAGAACTTACTAACAATCCAGGCTGACCTGGAATCCATGGAAAATTCTCCAGCAGCTTTGGCCTCTGAAGTCATGAGAGTATAAGCTCAAGCCATACATGGATAGAATGTATGAATCTCTCTCTCTCTCTCTCTCTCTCTCTCTCTCTCTCTCTCTCTCTCTCCCCCCCCCATATGTACATGTAAGTCCATTTATAATTTTTCCTATTTTTGACAGTTATTTATTTCCAGTAAAAGTAAATGTGATATTGAAAATCACAGGAAACCTAAGGTGATGATATGGGCCATGAAGAGCAGAGTGTTGAAGACTGAACCTACAGTTAGTGATCAGACATTTAACTACTGAGCAGAGTAGAATCACTCAAGAAGCCAAGAATAAGTGGCCAGAATAAATGAAGACCACACTGCACAAATGCTGTTCCAAAAGTCATGACGGAAAATAAAAATGATGAGCTTTATCAATCATGCTGATGACACAGAATGGACCAAATTCTGCATGTGCCAACATAGTGTCCATCATGATTTTGGTAGGAGGAAATCAATCTTAGCTGGAAGGAACCGACAGGACTGGGTCAGGAACAGAAGGGGGAATAGAAAAAGCAAAGCACCGACTTTTAAAGGTGACAGATGAGGCACAGTCGTTGCCTTCGAGAAGGGCCTAAAATGTTATTGGGGTCTTTTTTTGTCTTCCAAATGGTTACATTTATATATGCAAACATTTGCTTTTCTTTCTTTTTTTCTTGAGAGGTTCATATATACATAAAGTACAAAATATCTTCTGATTTCTCCCTAATTCCTTCCACATACTCTTCAATATATTCTCTTCCCAATTATTTCTATTTTTAAATAACCTACTAGAACCAGCTAGTACTGCCAGTGTGTGCATGGGTGTGGGGCCACCATCACTCGAACACTATTAGGATGCCTAATAGTAAGCACTTTAGAAAGTCAAGTTACTATAGTAAAGAAAAAGTTCAGTTAAATAATTCCTTTAAGAACACAAACTTTTATTAACTATCAGATTTTCAGATTGTTTATACATAAGACAAAGATGTATTTTATATGTGTCACATCACAAATGTTCAAAAAATAATTTAAAGTGAAATAAAAAAGAATTAAAGTTTTTCTTTGCTATATTTCCAAAATCTTCCAAGAGTCATTAGAAAGTTACAATGATGTGTAAACAAATACGATAATGTACACTTTGCCACAAAACTCATACTTAACAAACAATGGAACTAGAAGGGGAGAAACATGTCCCTCTGTCATGCAGTCTGATGGTCACATACTGTGTAATCCATTGGGTACATAGAGTGAAGGTGCAAGACACAGTAACCATGGCCGCTAAGGTGAAAGCCTGTCTTCTCAGCCAAAGGAACTGGATAAAGAATGTAGTTTATTGAACACCAGCGTTGTCTTCCAGGGTTTCTATCTAGTCAAAGAGGTCTTCTGGGCTGCTGTTTCTCAGGGTTTCTAAGGACATGTTTGCAGCAGAGGTGCCCTCCTCTTTCAAGGTCTGAGGCGGTGAAGAGCCAAGCCTACAGTAGAAAGAAAATCAGGGGTTATCTTTCAGGTTTTTTTAATTCTAATTTTTATTTTCATTTTATTAAAAATAGATTCTTTTTCTTTCATAATATGTCCTGATTACAATTTCTCCTCCCCTCTTCCCCTGACATCCAGATCCACCACCTTTCTCTAGGTCATTAGAAAACAAACAGGTTTCTAAGGGATCATAATAAAATAATGGAAGCTAGAACAAAAACAAACCCATCGAATAGGACAAAACAAAGTGAAGGAAAAGAGCCCAAGAGAAGGCACAAGAAACAGACCCATGCATTCGCACACTCAGGACTCCTATAAAAACACTAAGTTTGAAGCATATATATATATATATATATATATATATATATATATATGCAAATAATCTGCAGGGTACAAAGAGATATAAACAAACAAACAAACAAACACGGTAAAATAGAATTAAATAACAGCAACGATGACCTGGACCTTCAAAGACACTGTGGAGTACATTTTCTCATGGCTATTTACTGCTGGGCCAAGTGAGAGTCCATGGAGAAAACCATATTTTCATTTGCACTTGGTTTTCAATTAGAGAGAGCTTCTGGGTTAGGGCCAGGGTGTGTGTCCACTTCTCCTTTCAAATCTAGAACCCCATGTGGTGCAGACCCATGCCGGCCCTGTGCACACTGCTGCAATCCATGTGAGTCCATGTGTGCATCCACAGTGCTGATTCAGAGGGCTTTGCCGCCTCAGTGTCTTCCAGCCCTTCTACCTCTTAAGTTCTTGCACCTCCTGTTCTGCTGGGCTGAGCTCTCAGTGGGGTTTTTGGTGGAAGCATCTTGTTTAGGGTTGAGGGTTCTGAGTTCCCTCATAGCAAGACAATTTTGCATGTTGTCCTGCTATGGGCCTCTGTATTTGTTTTCCCATTCATGTTTATATTGTCTCTCAGCTGCTGGACTCTCTGATCACATGAGTCTCCTCTAGTGGTCAGCTGATCAGTTCATTTCCTTGTATAGTTAATAAGGACTCCATATGCATGGCAGATGAGGATGAAATATCCTGGCACATACCCTTTACTGGGTCTACAAATAAACACAGATCAAACTGAATTCTATTTAGATAGATGAATTCTATTTAGATTGCCACACTGGAGCTGGCCTGTACACACAAGTGCAGTTCTGAAATCCAGGACAACAGCCTTGTTCCCTGGGTGAAGCCTAAGCTAAAGGATTTCAGAGCTCAGCCAAAGGTGCAGCTTCCAGACATTACTTTTTGACTTTGAATAAACACTGTCAGTGGTTCCCCATGGAGCCCCAAAATATTACTAAACACTAACAGGTAGGGGTGGCTTCACGGGGAGATGTGATTAGATGAAATCGGTCCACTACAGAAGTATCCCTGTGTTTCCAGTTTCAAAGCCATGGCTTTGCTTACAACAGCAGAAAGAACACAAGGCTGAATGGAAGTCAGGAAGCTTGGCTGTGAGTTGGTGATGTGGTGCTGGGCAGTCCAGGGACTTCAGCTCTCTTACTTGTAAAAGTGAGCTGTGCCTCAGGGGTGAAGTGAGGATTAAACTAGGTGATGCAAATGACAATGCTTGTGAATTACTGGAAGGCATGTAGAAGCTGTTCTTATCAGTGGCTAAATATCAAACAAAGTATAAAGTCTTAAGGTCTCCTAGTAGTAGCAGAATAAAGAATAACCAAAGGAAACCTAGATATATCAGCTATGTGTGATTGTGCGAAAATCCAGGCACCTACTTTTAGTTGCACAGATCATTAAAAATGAATTCACCATCCAGTTCTCCTTGACCTCTTGACTATACACAATTAACTGTGACTGGCTACCCCCAACCTGGGATGTGTCAATCTTACTCCAGACAACCTGATTATGCTAAGGTGCTAGGTGTTAATACTTTATCAAGATGACAAGTAAAACTCTCGGGAAATTAATACTAAATGCTGATTTAACTATCATAGCATATAAACAAGTACCTAAAATATATTTCATAAAAGGAAAAAGATGATACTATATAAATAGCACACACACACACACACAGACACACACACACATGAATACACACACAGACATAGATACATGGACACGCACACACACACATACACATACGTATACACACACAGACACACAAATACACACACTGACACACACACACACACACACACACACACACACACCCATCTACACACACATTTTGTTCTCTTATCTGAGATGTCTTAGTTGGTTTTAACTCTCTTGAGCAAAATAGAGGATTGAATAATGTTCGATGAAAGAAGTCTATCATTTTGATTAAAAAAAAACATCAGCAGAAGACAAAAGGGTTACTCTGAAGTGACAAGACAGAAAGAAACACTCTGGGTGCTACCCTAACTCCTGCTGTCTGTCTAAAGCCCGGTGCTTAAACAGCAGATTTGCCATGTGTCAGTGTCCTGAGCCAGGATGGGTGCTGTGAGAACTGTGTCACAACAGGAACACATTGTTCTCAGGTCTCACATGTGTGAAACCAAAGCTCCTGGTGTTGCCTGTGAGTAACAACAACCAAGCTGTAAGGTGTAGACCTCTGAGAAGATTGTCATAGAAAGGACATCTCAGGGAAGAGCAGACAACAGAAAAAGTTTACAACTGTTCACGACCAAAGAAAAGTTTATTTGTTTCATAAGTGGTGAATATTTCAAAGATTTTTTGTAAATTACAGAAAGCTGAAAGAACTAAAATGACGATTTTGTATTTTACATTTGAACATTTTTTAAAGATGAGATTATTTTTTACATGTATAATTTTGCCACATGATATCTGCCTAGTACAATATGTCTGAGGTATCTTTACGTGTTGAGAAGTTTACACATAAACCTTCATTCATTTTAATTTGGATGCACTAACTGTTAGTCAGCTGGTAATTAGCTGAGTTGATTACAGTTCTCATTGCCATCAGGCCTGGCACTGTTGGCACACAGTCCCAATTTCAGCACTTGGGAGACAGAGACACCTACTTTCCAATATGAATCTGCAGTGATTCAATCAATATTTATTATGTATGTTCTATAAACATCTCACTGTGCTAAGGAAGTGTTATATAGAATATAAAACATGATAACTGTTTGTTACAAAGTTTCCCTGATGAGGCATGAAGAGTACACTTACCTGTGGGCATAAGGTTAGATGTTTAGAAGGTAGTCAGGAATTATGCTGTTTTATTAAAGCACAGAAAATCACAACCAATCTAAAAGCAGTGTTGTGGAGCCAACCCCAAGGACACATCTACCAAACAACACCAAGAAAGGCTCAGGGGACACTACGGAAGAGGGGGCGAAGAGTCTAAGGGCTATGAGAATGCATTTCCTAGTAATGTCAGAAGCCACACCCACAGATTCTCAACAACATGGCTGTTAAACAGGAGCTGAACAAGGACACACCAACAGGGATGCTACAGTGGTCAGGGGAAACCCAGGAGGCTCCAGCCCTGCACAAGAGTGACAGGAAACTCAGCTAAGGAATGCTGAGAACAGGAGAAGTAGTCTTTCCTAGGGAAGAGCACATGAGCACATCGATTGGTTGTCCCACGGTAACAGTGGGCCTGAAGATGTGCATGGTAGTGACAGTGCTCAGACTTGTTTGGGAACTGAAATTTATATAATATATGCATATAGAACAATGAAATGAAAGAGTTATGCATTTCAAAGAGCGAAAGAAGGGGTAGGTGTAAGGCCTAGAGAGAAGAAAGGAAGGGAGGAATGGTATATTATATTATAATCTTAAAAAGAAAGAAAAAAACGGAAAAAGTGTGTCTGGTTTTTAGAAAGCATTTAGTCACCTTTTCCTTATAATGCTTGCAAGTGTGTTTTTTAATCCTAACATTTTAGAGATGGCTCAAGAATCTTGTAATTTTCTCACAGAGAATGAATTGTTACATTACAAAGAACTATAAGTTTATATTAAGTTTAAGGATTCAGGTAGATTTCAGAGAGTTTACTATAAGACGAGTCTTCCACAAGGAGAATTCAGAGGCGAAGGTCAGGAGATGATTATCTGGGATCACCCAAATTCTATGTGTACATTAAAGTCATTGTGAAAATTTTCATAAATCAACAAAAGGGGATGTGAAATAACTACATAAAATATTGTTATTAAGATACTCAACATTTGAAATTTTTTAAGAAAACAGCTTGTCAATATCTGCCCAAGATGAGAACATGTCCCTACCTGTGAGTCAGCAATTTACCAGTAGATAGATACACCAGGAAAACATTTGTATATCTATATATTGAGAAATTGTGTGTGTGTATAAAAATCATAGATGTGTAGTTTATAATAGTGAAAACTAAAAATTATCTGGATGGTTCTCAACAGGAAAATGGAGCAACGATTACTCAACTTTCACACAGTACAATCCTATTCAATTACACACATGCACAAATGAAATGTTGAGTGGTAGAACAAGGCACAAGAATGCACACTACTGAGTGACTCTATCTAAAAGTTAAAAACACAAAACTAATCTCAAAAGTCAAAATTACAAAATCACAAAAAGCAACTGATCTTTGAACAATGGTACATGTGTGAATGTGTTACGTGCACACACATGTACATATACAACGTTTATCTGTATATATTGTGGATGTTTATTCTGTCTGCTCTTCCCTGAGATGTCATTTCTATGACAATCTTCTCAGAGGTCTACACTACAGCTTGGTTGTTGTTACTCACAGGCAACACCAGGAGCTTTGGTGCTAGGTTAGAGAGCTTAGTTAACGTGAGGAGCGCTACAGCGCCAGCAGGACATGTGCCTGCAGGGAGGGTGTTGGGCCAGGGTTACATAGGAACAGAGCACTCAGCAGACATCTTCAGCAGATGGAGACACGGCTTCATTGTACCCTCACTTGTCACTACAGCAACTGGAGAAGGTGAAGAGATACCCAAAATGCCTATCAAAGAGGAAATGAGTTGGTCTGGACAATGAAGACTACAAGCCAGGCAGAGAAATGAGCAGGAGACAGAGGAGTGACTCAAGACAGCAGCTTGAGCTGTTGCCACTTTTGCCAAGTTCTGGCTCTCACTGTCATACCACCGGCTGAAGCTTCTACTTTAGGTAAATTATTTCACCATTATTAATTATCTGGTGCTGAGAAGAATAATCTGGAAGGATACTGTTATGCTTAAGATTTATCATAGAGAAGAAATTTATCATAAGAAGAGAAAACAGTCAATGTTTTTTCTCACGAAGGAAGAGGTATTAAACTACCAGATTGCAGCTGTCCTAGATTCAAGGGCTGAACTATCACCCAGCCATCTCAGCAGGGCAGCTGGAGGCAAATGTTCTGCTTATGTTAAAAAAAGTCCACACAGTTAAACTTTGGTTTTTCCCTCTATTAATTTATGTATTTCTCCTCTTTATGTCCTACTGCAGCCCCTCCCTCCTTCCAGTCCTAGCCTGTCATATGCACAGCATACACAGAAATACATGAAGTAAAAGTAAAACCCCCCACGCATTGTGAAGAACTGCTGGGGTTTGTCAGTAATGCTAGCACATGTGAGGTTGAGGCAGCAGGATTACATGTTTGATGTGAGCCTGGGCTAGCTTGCAGCTATATATCAAGAGTATATCTTAAAAGCAAAACAAAAGATAAGCCAAATATCTAATGGTTTAAATTTAGGATAAATCAACTCAAGTTTTTATGTGGAAGACTAAAATCAGTCCCACAGAAAACAAAGAAAAACCCTACACAAAACAGCAAAATTGATTCAAAATATGAGATTTCCACTGAGATTAAGCAACCAGACAACTATCAAACAATTTTAGCAGAGTTCCTTTCGTGAATTTTACAAGAAAATTTATAAATTATCTACTCAACTGTATGGCTATCATTTAAACAAAATATTTAAATAATGAACTTAAAGATTTGAAATCTCCAAGTTGCTAGTTAGCTTTCAAACTAGAAATAAGTACTTTGAAATATATCAGATGTTAGGATGGGAAAAAGAGCTGACCAAATTGGAGCTGACCTTATAAAAACCAAGGCTTTTCCTAAACAAACTAACACTGCAGTCAGCAGGATGCAGTAACGGCAGAGGCGCACACTGTCTGGAATTCACAGGTCTAGACGTCATTCACTGGCTGAGAAAGTGAGGGAGGCGAGGCGGACTCTCCTGGCAACCAAAGTGGCAAGCAAGAGAAATGCATGAGTTATTTCTCATGGCCCTGCTCTTTAAACACGATCCATAGCACATAGATGACCTATGACATATATGCTTAATAAAACAAGAAGATAATAAAAGTAGTCATATTTAACCCTATAATGCATTTAATGATTTATAAACATTGTAAAAGGACAACTCTAGAACCTTCCTGTAAAGTATCTCTAACAGATTTGAAAGTAAGATGATCGGGGATTAAGGAGCTGGCTCAGCAGGTACCCAGTGTGGTCACAAAACTCTGAGCTCCATCCCTGGGACCCATTGTAGAGGTAGATGGAGAGAACCAACTCCACAAAGTTGTGCTTTGCATTCTGCATATCAACTCAGGCTTAAAACCAACCAGGAGATAACCACACCCTTGTAATCCCTATGAATGGAAGCACCTATACAGAAATTTCGTAAAAATAAACTGATAAACTTATTTGGATAAATAACACTGTTCTCGGGACCAGTCAGATAAGCCACGGACGAGCTGACACACGCTTTACAAAGCACTTGTGAAGAGCTGCAGTTGTTGGAATTGGCACAGGCGATGTTTGCTAGCGCTGCTTAGTGCACTACACACAGATCCCTCCAGGAGGGCTCTGTCTAATTTTACCTGGCACCGTGTTCCGCACACAAATATTCCAACGCTTGCATGTATTAACAATGACCAATGACTAAATGAATGAGGTAGACATACCGAGGAGGAAGCTCACTTACACTGAACCAGCTGCCCACCACACAGCAGAGATGGTGGTAATTAGCAGTCAGGCTGCAAGGCCCGGATGGTAGGCGACGCTGTTCTCGCTCTAAAGCCAATGGTGCTGTACCACACCTGTGGTGGAAATGTTTGGAAATGTTTTTCCTTCACTAACTCCTCCAATTATTTCATGGGAATAGTATATAAGACATAAAAATCATTCTGAAGTCAAATTTTAAGCAAGATGACAGCAAAGTACAGAATAATATATGTAGAAAACTAAGTTATCTGTATATGTGCATATAGATGTATTCACACAAATATATGTGCCCATGAGCTTACATGTCTAGAACAGTAATTGAATCTGCCGTGTTTTAGAACAATCTAGATCTGCAATGGCTAGAGATAGTAGATGTCTGACTGGGAAACACAGATGACTTCTACTAGATATTCTCCCAAACTTCTTGTATATTAACAAAAATGTACACAACGATTGTATTTCTAAAAGGTTTTAAGAAAGAAAAAATAAGGAACTTGTTTACTAGGCTTTCCAAGTGAGCCAGGCTTTGGGTACTTTCTCGTACAATCTCAACCATTAACATTACAAGAAACCAGTGTTCTCTGAGCAGTCAACATTAACTTGATTCCCTGAGGATACAATCTATGATTTGAACTCCAGAATTTAGTACTTCAATGAAGGAAATGGAAATACAGTAAATGAACTCCACGTTCAGCCAAGTCTGGTGCTGGAGCAGAGGAAACTGGATGGTCTGATGGTCTTAGAGGGTAACACTTTCTCATGAACCTAGGGCCAAGGATAGCTTCCCCACAGTCAAGAAGGAGCTGCTTTAGCTCCTATGGCTGATGCTGTGATCCACACAATATAGCACCTTAGAACCTACTCCGTCATCTCAGTTAGGAGCCTGGGCAAAATCATGGCTGGATGTGCTCTCCTTCAGAGGGTCTAGTGGAGAAAAAACTGTTTCCCATACCCTTCAGCTTCTAGAAATGTCCCCCACTTTCAAGGAGGACCACGGTAGTCCTTTGCTGTCACTTTCTCTCCCAATTCAACTACTTGGGGATTACACTGGACACACCCAGGTAATCCAGTATTACGTCTGTGCTATCACAAAGCTAGCCTATTTACCTCAGTTTACCTGTAAACAGCTCTTGCTTCTATGTGGTCAAACACATTTTCAGAGTACAGAAATTAAGAATTTGGTCATTTTAGAGTGGAGTATTTTCTGCTGTCATTCCACCATTCACTTTGTTAGGGCTCAGTTGCTGTTCCAAACTTTCAGGCTAAATATATTTCAGGAAAGCTGCTGAGAGCAGGAGGAGTAAGACCAGGCTATGTAAAGCTCGGAGCTGAAGGACTGAGCTAAGCCTGGACTGGGTGAAATGGTGTCTTCAATATCCATGCAAGGTGACCTCAAAAATCACAAGAAATACATTTTGGGTCTTCTCTAGGGATCAATGGAACCAGAATCAATGACTAAGGCTGTCCAGAAACTTTCTTACATTAAATTATGAGATTACACAATTACTTTTCTAAGTAGTTTTAGGGTTTATGTGTTTAAAGTTCCCATAACTGCTCTCAGTCCATTTTACTGGCATGTTTGAAAGATACAAGTTGCGACTAAATGAATGGTCTTTCAATCTTTGTGGCTGTGCTCTCAATAGAAAATAAATGGTGGTCAGTTTCTAGGCTCATATTCTCAGAACCCATCCATCCCAAGATCCTAGAATATTGAATTTTCTCTTTTAATGCTTAATTAAATTATTGTTCCTTATTATTGTTAAATCCTTTGGAGTGTTGGTGAACATAAGTGTCTTTTAGTTGGCTACTGAAAAACAAGTCAAAGAAGAAATAAAAACGGTTCCACATCTCTGTCTTGTCAAGAGGGCATTATCAGCTCAGTCTCTCAAGGATCAATAAAGAAACAGAACCAATCAGGAAAAATTAAAAAAAATAAAGCAAGAAAACATAACACTTACTTGGAATTAGGAAATTCACATAGATATTTACTCCATAAAAACTGGATGCTATAAACATCCATGGAAAATACTCATCTGGGTTCTCTAGTCTGATCATAATTATCCTTAAATGTGCAAATAACTCCAAATTTCTCCCAATAAGCTATTCTACAGAAAATATACTTAATTCCTTCAAGTGACCTTCTAAAGTAAAGTTCTTGGTTTTCTATTACAGAAGATTTTTTTGTCATTACGAAAGAAAAAGGATGTTTGATAGTTCCCATTCTACCACTAAAAACTTCTTTAAAGCTGGGCAATTTGTAACAAACTACAAACCCCCTTAAAGAATCACTCACAACAGCTGAAATTTCACTATAGCAGGAACCAGGGTCTATGAGTGGTTTTCTATTTATAGAAGATATAGAACTCAAAAAATTCCCTGTTTCCCCTTGTCTCCATAAAATTTGTTTTAAACTCTAGATATATTTTTCAAAAATGATATAAAAACCACTAAGAATTTTTGGCCTATGATATAACTGGATTATTAGAGAGAAGTACTCACAAGCACTTTACTAACAGACAACCCAGATACTGGAGTGTGCTTTTCATTCATTCCTTACCTCAGCATTTTAAAGTCTCAGGCAGCATGAAAGCCCTTGATATAAAAGATTAAAACAAAATATTGTCCCTTTGAAAAACTTACCATTGAGCTGACCAAGTGCATTTAAACAGCTGATAGTGACATAGGTGGGGAATATTGACATGTAAGGTTTAATACTCATTTAAGCCTGGAATATACTCTATGGACATTTCTCTCTTTAGGGAAGGTCTCTTTGTATTTGAAGATATAGAAATAACACAAATAGCAATGTAAATAATCTCACAATGACCCCAGAGGAAATACTTAACTGTTATTGATTCAAAGCAGTTGTTATTCATAAGAGTAATAAAAATTTTTGTAAGTTTAAGCAACTTTAAAACAAAATAGAGCTAACTGATATAACAGTCCACTGAATATTTATGGGGGATTTGTATGTGCATTCTAAATCTACTTTATTATACTAATATATTATTCTTAGAGCCTTCTCTCCAGACAAACTGAAAACAAATATCTAAAATTTTCGTGATGCTTGATAAGTCATTTCTCCCTTTGCCCATCTCTTCTGGGCCCCAGCTCTCTTACTGTATTCTCAGGACACTTAGGCTCCCAGGTTCCGTCCAAAGCCACAGCGCTGACCTTGCTGGGTTATGTCCTGCCTTGTTTGATTTGTGTTTACTCATAAATACCTTTTATGATGAAAATAATAATCCAATGTTTGGCATAAATACTGTGTTTCTTAGTATTGTAAGAGGACTAGGAGTTCAAACCAGAAATCTAATCCAATATGAACCACATTTGCTTTTTCTGTTGGTATCTAGCACAAAGACTTTCAAAACCTTAAAGAAGGAATTACTCATCATATTCTGTCACCTTAGTGTATTTCCCTTAAAACCATAGCTATATCTATACACACACTATATTCATACTATATCTATATTGACTTGTACTATAACATTTTATATAATACTTTCTCTTAACAATTTATTGAACATTATCTTTTAAAAATGGCAGGTCTGCATATTCACTTTTAATAAAATTATACTTATTCGTTTACATGAAGTATCTTAAAAGTAAAATTGATTCTTTTTAAATCAGGTTTTTATTATTAGTATGTATGCACTGTGTGTGTGTGTGTGTGTGTGTGTGTGTGTGTGTGTGTGTGTGTGTGTGCCATAACACATGTGAGATGACATTTTTGGAGGATGGTTTTCCCCTTTGACCAGGACTGCATGAATTGAACATGGGTCATGAGGCTTATGCAACAATCTCTTGAACATGCTGATCCATTCTCATGTTTCCAACATTATTCCTGATTAACAGTAAAACATAAACAATTTAAATACTAATATAAATTAACTATAAAATAACTATTTCAATGAACACTTTGGTTAGACTCATTTTAGGGGTAATGTTTCTATGGAAAAAGTCTATTTTTAATCAGAAAGACTGAATGCAACTCTCTATTTCCAAGGTTCTTCAAGGTATGTTACAGGGAAGTAGAGCTTATGAAAATACCACTTATGATTTTTATAACTTGGAAATTAAATTATTTTAGCAGAGTTCTGTTTTGATATGATGAATTATTACCATAGAAAGATGTGAGTTGCACAAAGCTATAGCTGATGGGAACAACCACTCGGATATTTCGTATGAACTCGGAAAGAAGGATTTAATCTTGGGGAAGTGGGAACAGTACTTAGTAAAAGACTGCACATTACTAATGGTAGAAGATGATTTTAAATGCCTTTCAGTTTCTCTTTGATGACTACTGCTCTTTCTTAGCCTGTCTTCCAAACTGTAGTCACAATGACATTACGTAGACCTTGCACACATCATTCCCGAGTTAAGTTTTTTTAATCATTTTATTAGTTTATACTTCAAATAATATCTTCCTTCCTGGTTACCTATCCACAACCCCCCATTCCATCTCCCCTCCTCCCTCCTCTTTGCCTCTATGAGAGTGCTCCTCCACCCACTCCCACCTAGCTACTCTAGCATCCCCCTAAGCTGAAGCATCAAGTCTCCACAGGACCAAGAGACTCCCCTCCCATTGCTATCAGATAAGGCCATCTTCGTCTACATATGTAGCTGAAACTATGGCTCCTTCCGTGTATACTCTTTGGATGGTGGTTTAGTCCCTGGGAGTCTTGGGTGGTCCAGTGAGTTGATATTGTTCGCCCTATGGGATAGTAATCCCTTTAGGTCCTTCAGCCTTTCCCCTAGCTCTTACACTAGGGTCCCCAGATGGTTGGTTGTATTTCCATCTTAATTGGTCATGTGCTGGCAGAACCTCTCAGGGCACAGTCATAGCAGGCTCCTGTGGGCAAGCACTTCTTGGCATTAGTAATAATGTGAAAGGCTGATGTCTGCAGATGGGATGGATCTCTAGGTGGGGCAGTCTCTTATTGGCCTTTTCTTCAGTGTCTGTTCCATTTTTTTGTCCCTGTCTTCCTTTGGACAGGAAGATTTCTGCGTTAAAAATTTTGAGATGTGTGGGTGGCCCCATCTCTGAACTGGAGGTGGTCTCTAACAGGCTCTCTCTTCTGATGGGTATTTTTACTAAAATCATAGCCATTGGGCCTAGTAGCCTTTTGCTTCCCTGGTCTCTGAGACTTTTTAGTGACTACCCCCAGTTCCCCATCCCTCAGTGCTACATGTTTCTATTAAATTTCCTGACTCTCTGTACTTCTCTCCTGTCCCTTACAATGTCTCATCTGACCCTCTTTTTATTTTCCCTTCCCCTCTCTCTCCAGTTCCTTCCTCCTCTCTCTACATCCTGTGATTGTTTTGATCCCCTTTCTAAGTAAGACTGAAGTATCTATATTTTGGTGTTTCTTTTTCTTAAACTCCATATAGCTGTGGGCTGTATTGTGGGTATTTTGAGATTTTGAGCTAACACCTACTTATCAGTGAGTATACACCATGTGTGTTCTTTTGTGACTAGGTTACCTCACTCAGGAGGTGGAATCTCAGGGTTGTTTTGATTTGCATTTCCCTGATGACTAAGGATTTTGAACATTTCTTTAGTTGCTTTTCAGCCATTTGAGATTCCTCAGTTGAGAATTCTCTGTTTAGCTCTGTACCCCATTTTTAACAGGGTTATTTTGCTCTCTAGAGTCTAACTTCTTGAGTTCTTTTTATATTTTGGATATTAGGCCTCTATTGGATGTTGGACTGATAAAGAACTATTCCCAATCTGTTGGTTGTCAATCTATTGACAGTGTCTGTTGCCTTTCAGAAGCTTTTCTATTTTATGAGGTTCCATTTGTCAACTGTTATCTTAGAGCATGAGTCATTGGTGTTCTGTTCAGGAAATTTTCTCCTATGCCAATGTGTTCGAGGTTCTTTCCTATTCTCTCTTCTATTAGATTTTGTGTATCTGGTTTTATGTGGAGGTCCTTGATTCACTTGGACTTGATCTTTGTACAAGGAGATAAGAATGGATCAATTTGCATTTTTCTACATGTCATCAATGGCTAGTTGAACCAGCACCATTTGTTGAAAATGCTATCTCTTTCCACTGGATGGTTTTGGCTCCTTTGTCAAAGATAAAGTGACCAAAGGTGTGTGGTCCATTGATCTACCTGCCTGTTTCTATACCAATACCATTGTGTGTGTGTGTGTGTGTGTGTGTGTGTGTGTGTGTGTGTTTAAATCACTTTCGTTATGTAGTACAGTTTGAGGTCAGGGATGGTGATTCCCCAGAAGTTCTTTCATTGATGAGAACGGCTTTTGCTATCTTGGTTTTTTTGTTATTTTAGATAAATTTGAGAATTACTCTTTTTTTTTTTTATCTCTGTGAAGAATTGAGTTGGAATTTTGATGGAGATTGTATTGAATCTGAAGATTGCTTTTGGTAAAATGGCCATTTTTACTATGTTAGTTAGGCCAATCAATGAGCACGGGAGGGAGATATTTCCGTCTTCGGAGGTCTTCTTCAATTTCTTCAGAGACGTGAAGTTCTTGTCATACAGATCTTTCACTTGCTTGGTTAGAGTCACACGAAGATATTTTATATTATTTGTGACTATTGTGAAGGGTGCCATTTCCCTAATTTCTTTCTCAGCCTGTTTATCTTTTGAGTAGAGGAAGATTACTGATGTGTTTGAGCTAATTTTATATCCAGCTACTTTGTTGAAGTTTATTATTTTTTTTAATCAGCTGTAGGAGTTCTCTGGTAGAATTTGTGGGGTTGCTTATATATACTATAATATGGTCTCTGCCGGTCTTGAACTCACTGTATACTTGAGGATGATTTTGAATTCCTGACCTTCCTCCGTCCCTGTCTTCTATGCTAGGATCACAACTATATGTCATCATACTTGGTTTTGTGGTGCCAGACATCAAACCCAGGGCTTTGAGTAGCAGAGGTTACCCACTGAGCCAGATCCCCAGATACTTTTTACTCATTTTTTTTTTCGTGGAAGAATCAGAACCTGTCATCTTAGTAATGATAGATAATTTTTCTTACTTATTCGCCCATCTTCACAGGTAAATTTTCTTTTTTATACATGAAATAAATTGTTATTATTAATTCTGAAATAAGAAACAGTTTTTCT